>NW_021167924.1:0-75651 GCF_004154835.1 Alternaria arborescens | reverse complement strand
TATATATATAGGGCGCACTTCGTTACTCACCTCTTGTCCGACTACTACCTTCTATTCCTATTATTGTTATTATTAATACTAATTTTCAATCGCAAGATCTTCGCGCAACTTGGCATGAGCGCAGAACTGATTCATCAGGCTGACAAGCGGAAACTATCCCCAGAGCAGCGTGTGGATATTGCCCGTACATCGCGAGTCAGAGATGAGTACGAGGATGAGCAAAGGATCATGGCTAAGAGAAGAGTCGTGGAGGGAAGGCATATCGAAAGTGAGTTTCTTAGGCAAGACGACTGCACGGTTTTCTCATGGGCAAAAGACCAAGCGTCGAACTGGATTACTTTCTCCCATCACGAACCACAACGCAATACCTTGTCCGAAAGCTTCCCACCAGCTATGGTTATTCCAACAGGACCGAAAGCTTCCCACCGTGCCCCCTTCCGTTCGTCTTCTCCTATCGACGTCCGCGCTCTCTTAACGCCGCATAACCGTGGTCTTTCCAACCACGAAGTCCGAGAACTCACTATGCTACAGACCCGAGTCGACAATGCTATAGCCGGCATTGGGCCATCGCTCCGAATTCTACTCAATATACCCAAATCCATACAGTTGAACGTACAACAAAAGCAAAGGGTTTATGATGCCCAAAAGGTCCTCGATATGGCTGTTCTCGAAAGTAAATTGCAGGGTCAGGGGGGAAGTGAAAGCGTTGTCAAAAAGACTGCTTCAACATCTACGCCTCAGTATGGTGGTCGAACGTGGTATGATAGCGATGGCTGGACAGTTCTCACCCTGCCACCGCTAGATCTTGCCGAGTCGATAGAGGGGTCTCTCATAGCGAGATCTATGTGGGTGGAGACTAACAGTCTGTTGGCACAGTTGAAGAGTGTACGGGTGAAGATCTCCTTTAGTGCCGCGGATCGCGAGACTCTGCGAATTGATACATGATCATGGAAAGGGGAGGATGCGATGGGCGAACATGCTCTAGGTTTGGGGAGATCTGTGGCTCAAGACAGGGAAGAGGTCCACGTTACTGAAGAGGAGGACCACGCGGCTTTACAGACTTTGAGTATATAGTTTGGGTACCATCCCAGGTCGAATCAATCAGCATTTTACCCGAATTTCTTTTCCCTTTGATATGTGCACACCAACATGGGTAGCATTCAAGGATGCTACGTAAAGGGAAAGCTGAACGAGTGTAAAGATGAAAGGTCTGCTGCTACTCAGATTGGCACGTACTCTGCAGTCTATGACAACAGCGCGTTGCTACCTGTTCGAGACCTGGTGTTTCCTTCCTTTCTCAGTTTTCTAAAGAGGATCTGAGATACCCCACAGCGATGTATCTTCAGGGAATTGCAGCTTATCGAGATGTGGCGGAAGCTCAAAGGACCTCAGCAGTGTTGCAGACTTCCGAGTAGTTTATGTTCATGTGCAGTTTTCTTTCACCCCTCATTTTGTCAAGCCTACAAAAACCAGAGCGTCCTAAGGGGTATGCGACTCTTGCTTCGATAGGGAGAGAACTAGAAAACTAGTGCAGCAGAATCGGAGCAGCAAGGCGACGGGGGTCGGGAGCGATGTTAGGATATTTTTCGGCCTCGCTCGATGGAGATATCTTCGAACCAAGGAATACCTAGGTAGCTGTTCGTTGTGATTGTGTATGAGATGTGGTAAGCTGCCACTCGGGTTGGAAGTAGTGACGTCACCATGGTTTGGCCTCACGAACCATCGTACCCACTGCGATGTTGCAATCGATGGTTTTATCCAAAGAAAGTATAAGCAACATCACCGAATATCGGTACAATAGAATTAGAGTTTGGTCTTCTGACAAGAAAGCCTGAAGGATAAGCCCGGATAAGAAAAGGCAAAATGCGGATATGCGGACGCGCACCTCACAGCGAAGTGTCGCGATGCTCAACGTGGGGTTTCGACATGCCTAAGCGTCATAGAAAGTCAACAATTGTGGTGTTGCGCACTTTGACGAGGTTTGATTTTCCGATTCTCTCTCACCAAATAGACCGCAGCTACGAGTTATGTCGTGTAAATTCCATAATCGATCTGCTCCTTCCCCCTCACATCTCTTTCCTGTTCCTGGTTCGCTAGCTTGGCCATCGCGCAACTGTATCAAGTGTACCCCTCGGGTTAGCTTTGTTACGCGTGTGTCTAAAATGGCGCGTCGCGTCACGTCTTGGAGGAGGCAGAAGACTCTCAAATAACAAGAAGCCAGTGTTCACAATAAACGCGTTCGTTTCGCTGCATACCGCAAGTCCAAACAAACCCAATGGCGGCTTCTTCTGCGAAGATTCCTCCATATGCGGCCGCTGTGCAGAAGATGGTAGGTAGCCCAGCAGTACGGAGTGGACGGGGATAGGACAAGAAGCAGAGATTCAGGAAATCGAAATTGGTTTTGCAACGCGAAAAGCTCGCAGGCCTCAGAGATAAAGCAAACAGACGCGTCTGCTCAGATGTACACGCAGTGTCATTACCAGTTGTGACGAAAGGTCCAAATGCGCGCCTTCCTGCAAACGCAAGGCAGCAGGGTAACAACAACACAACGCCTACTCGCATGCCAACGACCTTACTCACCTCACAACCTAACCCTCCAGTGATGCACCCACATATACTACCTCTTGAGCAACGGACGGCAGAGATGCAGGCACTCCGGGAAACTATGCCGGATCGACAATGGGTTTGCACAGACGACATACATCCTCTACAACAGCTCTTAGACGCAAAGAGAGAGCGAAAGGTTACAAACGAAGCAGTGTCCAAGAAACAAACCACGGTGAAGAACAAGAGGAGGAAGCGTGGGAAGCGTCATCAAGTCCGGCAAGGCGTTGCACAACCCGTCTTCATCAAGACCGAGTCCATTGACGACAGCCCAGACACAAGGCGCGACTCTGCCTACGGCAATGAGTTGGATGCATCAAGTTCTCCAAAACATCGAAGATGGACTGGGCCTAAGACAGACAGCATCATCGATATCGTCGCACTGTGCACCTATCCGGGACAGACTATTAAGCCGAGTTCGTTCAGTGGCCTCTTCACCCTCCAACGAAGAATCGATGCCGCCGTTAATGACCAAGGCCCTCTCAGAAACATCTTACGCAACCTTCCACGCGACATCACCTTGACTGTCGAGCGAAAAGAAGCCATCTGGGTGGCACAAGGCAAGCTCAATAGGATAGTGGACGAACGACGACGTGGGCGCAGACTACAGAAACTCGACCGTTACCTTTCATCTGATCGCCGGATCCCAGTTGATCGCTACGTCCCGGGCGTCCCCTACAACCCCATTCCGCACATGCTGGCCATGAAGGTGTTATCAGAAGTAGTGGCATAGCAATGCGGAAATTAGTCCGTGGGTTCCTTGTCGGATAAACTACGTTTGAGAAAGATGAGACACTGAGAAGCTGCGAATACTACACGACTGGTAGAGAGAGATATGTGTTTGCGAATGCATTCACGATGGTGCATGAGCACAGTATGGGCCTCGCATCTCTTCGAACATGTCTGGCACCCGATCTTGGAGTGACTTAGATAGCAAGCTCGATATCCCAAGCAAAAGCATGACCCAGTTCTTGTATATTATAGCAATCGAGATCACACTAAGACTCTATCGCATTACAGAATACATAGTCATCGGCACAAGCGCTGAAGGGCCGGCCACTCTACGAAGTGAGAACCCATTTGGGACAAATTTGATGATAGTACAAGTCCAGAAAAGCTAGGCGATGAAAGAATGGGCACGTAGAAATGCCGCACGCAAGTAAATCGATGCACAAACTACCTCCTTGAGGACCTCACATCAAAGACGTCAACTTCGCGATCGTACGCGGGCAAGCTCTTCCTCCTCCTCCCCGATGCCAAACTAGCACTCCTCCTGCTGCCCTTTGAAGAAGCAAAGCCAAGTCCGCTATCCCTGCGACTCCCCGGCTGCTCGATGACTTCCACGATATCTTCTTCATGCTTGAGCTCACGAACGTCGTGGTCATCTGAGAGATGTTTAATGAGAGCTTTGACATCGCCGCAGACGGTGTCTGATTCAGCGTACTTGGAGCATATGACGCAGCAGTATTGGCCATCAGGACCATCACGGTGGCACTTGACGACAAAACGGTTTTGGACTTGGAAGGTTCGCTCCGTGTCACCAGCCCATTTGGATATCTCCCATGCTTTCCCTGGTGAGAGGTGAAGTGCGCCCTTGCAGTGCGGACAATATGGATCCCTGTCTGATGTTATGCTAGATGATAGTTGTTGGGTGGGAGATCGCTGGAGGTCGTAGGCGTACACGCAGTATAGGTTGTTAGACCTGGACGCCAGGGTGGGTCCTGTCATCGAGGTAGCGTCAGTGATAGAGGGTTCTGGTTCGATGTTGTCACGCCATGTGAGTACCGTCGTGTTGACAGGGCTGCTGCTTCGCATATGTGAACTGCGGGACCGTGGTTCATGCTTCACCAGAGCTGTGGAAGTCGAGCTGGGAGCAGTAGTACCGGGTTGAAGAGTCAACGCACGAGATGGTGCATGGGATTGCACATGTGAAGGTGCATAAGACGGCGCATGAGAGGGCGCGTGGGATGCTGTCAGAGATTTCGCCCGAGATCGCGTGCGAGAAGTTGCGTTGGATGGTGCTCGAGATAGTGCTTGAGAGTTATGGTGGGATGGTGCCTGAGATGGGGCACGGGAGGTATGGTGGGAGGGAGCGTGCGATGGTACATAAGACGTATGGTGAGAAGAGACGTGGGATGGCGCATTGTTTGGACTTGAGCGCGCCGTGAATGAATGCATCGACCGTGGTGTGAGTGGTCGTTCATCTTGTTGGCGTTCTTGTAAAGCAGCCAGTATCTCGACACACGTCGCAGCAGCTACTCTTGACGCTGTGTTGATGCTGGCCAGCTGGTTTGCGATAGGCTCACCGGAGGTAGGTCCGTAGAGGAATGTCGTCACCAACACACTCTGAAGAGTGATGATTTGTGACTGGAGAGCTGTATGCGCAATCACTGTTACGTGTCCTGTTAGCCCGCTGATCTAGATGGAGTTTCCGGAAATATAATGCGCGTTGTTCGAGATGCAGCAATGTTGTTGGGCGTAAGCCGCAAACCCATCTACCTGATCACGCCATAAGAAAGAGCAAGCTTACCATCACCCTCAGCAAACTCAACCCCAATGGTCTGGTACCCAATATCAAACTGCCGTGTGACTACCGCTTTGTCCGTAACGATTGCTTCGTCGCTACCAAGGCGTTCGTCTTTCACGTACTCGATCCTCCTGGAGGCAGGGTAGCCTTTGCTGCGTAGATTCTGTTCATAGTCCCTTTGCTCCTTGACTGTGAGGGTTTCGTACAGATCTCTTGTAGCGTCGAATACATCCAAGAGTGTGTCCACCAGAGCTTGCACAACATGCACAGGATCGACGGTAGGGTTCTGTATGGCATCAGTACATGTGAACACACGATATGCCGTTGCATACGGGCCGAATACAGCTTACAGCGATACTCATCATGAAACCTGTAGTTTATTTGTTCTCTCGTGATCCTGCTTTCCCAGATATAAGACCAGGCCAACCTGACTCGTAGCGAAAAGGAGAAAAGCGGTCCGGACTAGATAGCTTAAAAGGAACGTAGCTCTAGAGCCCGATTCTAGGCACCACAAGGGTTCTACTACCGACGCCCCACGCCTCACACTCAGACCCCTTCAATAAGCTCCGGAACGTATGCTTTCTCCACCCAAGCCCTACTCTTGTGAATTACCTCATGCTTGATGATGGCTTGTACAGCTGGCACGGCGCCATTGGTGCCCCTCCGATGTTCTGATTGGAATACCGACGGCTACGGGCCGCGCCAGGAACGTACCCGCATGGAGCTTGACGTCATTGTCAGGTGTAGCGCCATTGGGACGAAGTGTGGGTGTGACATGCATACAGCCCGCGGGGTGGATCCGTCGCATTACTTCTCTGGGTCAGAGTGGGTATGATAAGAGCCGAATGCGGGCATAACGGGTTGTGTCATACTCAAACGGTCCATTGTAGGGTGGGTTTGCCCACAGCCTCGAAATCCCATTTTTCATCAAGGCCAAGCATCGTGGAAGCGGTCAGAGCGGCTGAACTATTGAAGTGACTGTATCGTGCATGTGCTTCGTCGCTGCATTGGAACACGCGCTTGAGGAATGCGGTGTCGGAACACGTCATCGGGTATTCAAGAAGCGCAGTGCGCGATCAGCTACGCGCCTCCCGCAACGACTGCTCGAGTGGTGCGAAGACGGGCCTTTTAGATCGGGGCTTTGTTTTGGGCGCCATCGTGTAATCTGGAGCGAAGGTAACTGTGTGACTATGGGTTGGGATCGTGGCGGCTCTCCACCATCGCCTTCGTTAGCGTGCAGCTAGTGCCTCCTGTCGCTCGTTGTCACATTATCAAGCTCAACCACCGGAAGTTTTAATATCCATATACTTCTCGATGTTGAGTGATACAGGGTTGGAGTACTTACCAGGATGCAGGACGTAGAGGCAAGGAGAATTTGCACGTCAGATTTGCTTACGATTTCACGTGGTACAGATACAGTCAGTTGACGCGTCAGAAAAGACAGCTAGGTAGTGAGATTCTTGCTGTCTTATTACACAATCAATCTGCATTTCAGTCCTGTATGTCGAATCTCCGAGAAACTGTCGTGAAATTCCCGCTTCACCGTGATGTAGAGTCATGTTTGCCCAGCATCAAGCGGTGAGTCCAGAGTCGACAGCAACTCACCAGCTTGAATACACCGAGACCAAGCCCGAAATCAGATCCGTCAAATCCAACGCTCTGGAACGGCTTACGAAGAAGCTAACCTTTGGCATCCAATCGTCATGGTGGAGTGTGCAACCAATCCTAATCGTATAACAACAGCGAGCTTTTTCGTACGTTCTCAGGACCTCCCTGCTTCACTCCTCGGCTATCTCAGGATCAGCACTCCTACTCTTACTATCCTCCAGACTCTTCTCTTTGATGAACCACGCGAAGATGGCGCTCCCAGCGACAAGGACAATACCCACGTACAATGCCGCCCTAGTAGCCTGTCCATAGCACTCCTTGACGATGCTCTTCAGTGCCGGGTCTAGGCCCTTGTAGTAAGCCAATCCAGCTCTGACACGCTCTGCAATTTCGGCCGCATCGTCACCCTGCAGCTTTTCTTGAAGAGATCTGCGAAGGGTCTGGTTAAACGCGGTTGCGCACATGGAGACACCAAAGACAGACCCGAGAGAACGGAACAAGTACGAACAAGCGGTGGCAACTGCTTGGTCAGTATGAGAGGCGTTTGCGATGAGCCCAATAAGGGTAGTCGTGACACCTATGCCGTTGCTGAAAGAGCATACACATGTTGCCACCACCATAGCCGGCAAGCTCTCCATGATGAGTCCAGCGAATAGGAGGATCAATGACAACCCAATCGTCAGATTTGTATAGGATATTACGGTGATCCAGTAGTACTTCGCAGTACGTCGCATGTAGAAGCCGCTGAAGAGCGAGCCGCTAACACCAAGGATGATAGATGGAACAAGGAACAACCCGGCTTTCGAAGCACTGTAGTCGCCCATGACCTGCCAGTAGAGTGGTATGAAGAACAGTGCAGCCAGCCATCCTCCAAAGGAAAAGAAGTTGCAAAGATAGCATGCAAAGAGTGTCTTGTTGAGGATGATGCGGCCAGGAGCAAAGGGATGAGTCGCCACGTACTTTTCAACAAGCACGAAGACGATGAACAATGGCGTAGAAGCAAGACCGGCGATGGTAATAGGGTTGTTCCAGGACACGTTGGAGCCGCGATCGAGGCCGATAAGTAACCCAAAAACGGCAAAGATTAGGACCGCTGCACCTAGAAAGTCAATCCTCTTCACCTTCTCTTTCCAATGCGACTGGTCTTGCTTGGGAAGCTCAAGCACGAGCGCCACAGCAATGAAGGCCATGGCACACATTGGGCCCTGGGCCAGGAACGCCCACCGCCAACCAATGCTATCTGCCAGCAACCCGCCGAGGGGCGCACCAGCAGAAGCACCGAAAGCATACACGAGGTTGACGTAGCCCTGCCATTGCCCTCGTTCCCTCAAGCTCACAATGTCGCTCAGCAGTATGCTTGTACACACACTCATGCCGCCACCACCTACGCCAGCGAAAGCTCTTGCAGCAACGAGCTCACCAATGTTTCTCGCAAGACCACAGCCCACACTCCCGATCCCAAAGATCAGGTACGCGGATAGCAGACATTGCTTTCTACCAAATATATCCGAGAGCTTCCCGTAGAGAGGCTGGAAAGCGGATAGCGTAAGGAAGTAGCCTGTCGCGATCCAGGATGTAGAGGACAGAGCGTGCAGGTCGGTTCCGATGGTGCCATACGTCGTTATGACGAGGGTTTGGTCGGCCGACGAGAGGAAGACCTATTTTTGCTGATCAGCTTCGAGTATTTGCAGATTTCAGCTAAGAGACAGGCATAGAAAGCTTACTCCGATAGCTATTGCTGGAAAGATGTATTTCATCCGCTTTCTGACTTCCGGCAGGCCCTGGTGTTTGAACGCATCGCCATGGCTGACCTGTCGCTCAACATCTCCTCCATCTTCAGCATGTACGCCTTCTGGTGCGATGCCAGTTTGTACGTTGATCACCTGCGCGTCGCTTGTGGGCTTTGGCAGAAGTGGTGAGGTTTCGCTGACAGGTTCGACAGGCTGATCCTTGTGCGGAATATCTGGGGTCATGATGGCGGGGTCAGGGTTGTGCATGCAACGTCGGACCGTTGAAAGCTTGAACTTTCAAGATATAGAGTCGCGAAGAGCCAAACTATGACTCACATTCAGGAATCTCCATAGCGACATGTTGGCATGGCAATAATTTATAAGCTTCACGCATAGCTGCTATGATAGCTATTCAGCCGCGTTATGTCCGTGAGTGGGGCTGGATAAGATAGGCAGGTCGTTTCAATATGTCACGGGATGTCGTGTTACCGTGAACGCCTGACGTGAACATGCAAGAATTGATTGTAACGCGAGTGAGAACGTTATTGTAACATAATAGACTACACTAGTTATGCGACATCCGCTAATCAGACGATGCCTGAAAAAAGGCAACAAGGTATTATGTGCACACTTCATGAAAGACGACCATCATTAGACGCAGCGGAATCGTTGCGCTTGCATTCGGGAAGACTAAGCAGGTTGATATTTCCGCAACTGTAATAGCGTTAGCAAATGTTTCCTTTCCGCACAAAGGGAGTAACTTACGTCTAGACTGAGGTACTTGCTCGTCATCTTACCCTGATCTCGCATAACGCCCACCAGTGTCTCACTCTCCTGGAAGAAGCCTGCCTTCAAGGAGATAACAATAAATTGCATACCCGGACTAGCATGTTCGCGGACGTACTTGGCAACCCGACTAACATTGACGTTATCCAGTGCAGCGTCCACCTCGTCGAGGACAAAGAATGGCGAAGGTTGATAGCTGTGAATCGCAAACAGCAGGGCCAATGCAGCGATGGTCTTCTCACCACCTGACAAATGCTCCATGTCACGGAAACGCTTGAGCGGCGGCATGGCGTGGTATTTGAGACCTGCTAGATACGGCTCTGTGCTGTCTTCCATGTCGAGGTAGGCCTGCCCTCCGAGCGGGAACTGTGGCGATTTGGTCAGATCCTTGTATGTGCCGCCGATATTCTCGGAAATGTGGTTGAATGCCTTCATAAAAAGATCGTAGCGTTTCGTCTTGACTTCCTCGAACGCCTTCTTTGCAGCCGCTGCGCGCTTGCGTGTCTCGGCGAACGCCTCATCTATAGCCTTGAGACGCGTTTCTGTTGCAGCGAGACGCTCGGCGGCGCGCATGTTGGGTGTAGCCTTGTTGATGTCGGTCTCAAGGTTTGCAATCACGTCAGTCAACTTGGATTCAGCAGCCTTGAGCTTCTGGGATTGTACACGGTCATCTTGTTCGTCCTCCTACATGATATCAGCAAGGTCTCAGGTAGAAGTCAGCTTCAGTACTCACAGTTTCGAGTATCTCGACAATTTCTGTCTTTAACTCTTCGTCTAGCTCGTCAAAGTCGACGTCGATGCCGTAGTCATCCACTTCTGCAGGTTGTATTTGGGTCGAATCAGGATCCTCGTCAACGTCCATAGCATCGGCGTCCGGTCGCGGCATGTCGGTCATCGGTAGCGACGTCAGTGGCTTTGAGTCTTCTGTAAGTGGAATCTTGATCTCGTTCACTCGACACTCCTTAAGAACGTTGTAGCGGTTCGTCGCGCTCGATTTGATCTTTGCATCTTCTTCGTCGACCTCCTTTAGTACGTTCTTGACCTTTTCGTTGCGCTGGTCCAGTGTGCGTCGTGCCTCCTTGACAGCCGCAACTCGTTCAGCCAATTTCTGCTCTAAACGGGTTCGCTGGTCCTGTAGCGTTTCCAACTCGGCCTGGAGAACGTCTCGGGCGCTTTGCAGCTCTTCTCGCTTAGCTTCAAGCTCAGTGATATCGGCAGTCTTGCGCTTGATCTCCTCCTCTGCTTGCTTGAGGCGCTCTTCAACGCCTCTGTGGGATGAGTCAACCTGCTTCATTAGATATTGAAGCCTGCTACGCTGCTTGCTAAACTCAAGACGCTTTTCAGCTGCTTCTTGCTGGACAGTGCCCTGTTGGGCTTCGTAGTCGCGTATAGACTCGTAACCGAGTCGTTGGCAGAATGCGGCGAATACCTGATCATTGACCTGGTTCACTGAGTCTTGGTGGCTCTCGAGTTCTGCCTCTCGGTTCTGTAACCGTTGTGCCTGCTTTTCGTAATTGGGACGAACTCCCTTCAGCTCGCTCTTGTGATGCGCCAGCTCCTTCTTCACACTCTCGATATTACGTCCAAGCGCTCGGGCTTCCTCTTTTGCTCGGGTGATTTGCTCCTCCAGGTCTAGTAGCTCGACCTGGAGAGCTTGTTCTTGGGTGTACTGTCGGTCCTGCTTGGGAAGGGCACGAAGCTCCTCTTCGTATCTGTTTTTCTTGTCTAGCAGGGCCTGGTAAGATCGCTCGTCCCATTGTTGTTCGCTAGAATCGTCATCGCGGTCAAGCTCACCACCTGTCTGTGTTCCACCCTTACCAATGACACGTCCATCCAAGGTGACCGCTTTGACCTCGATGCGCCTCTGGTATCTGAGCTCTTTCGCGAGCTTCTCCGTATTACAGATCATGGTGTTACCGCAGGCGGCAGTCATCGCTCGCTCATGTTTGGGCTCGTAGTTGATACAGTCTATGGCAAGTCGCATGCCTTCGTGCATACCCTTCAGTTGAGGGTCTACTGCCTGGATCTGGATAGAGTCCAATGGGTTGAAAGACATGACTCCAATGCGTTCTGCCTTGAGGTACTCGATGCAAGATTTGGCAGTAGCTTCCGTGTCGACAATGACGGTGTCCATCTGGTGTCCGAGCACGCGACCGATGGCCTTGCGGTACTTTTGCATCTTTGGCGTGATGAGATCCTTGTAACGACCGTGTACTTTCTCGGATCCGAAGCGAGTTTTCAAGCGATCAATGGTCCTGCGGGCCTCTTGCTGCTTCCTTGACTCTCGACGGCTACCTTCTACAATACTGAGCTGCTTCAGAACCTCTTGTAGCAGTTGATTCTTCTCGTAGTACTGCATCTCGATCTGCTTTCGGTCGGCCTGAAGCCTGTCGAGTTCCTGCTGTTTGGCGGCTCTTGCACTTTCGAGATCCCTGATCTGTGTCTTGGAGGCTTGCTGGCGTTCTTCGAGCTTACTGATGTCTGCACTCAGCTTTTCAATAGCTTTTTCATGGCTGTCAACGCTCTGCTGGAGATTCTTGACTTGATCCCTGTCTGTCTCGACCTCCCGCTTGAGCTTGTCTATCTGCATCTGATCTCCGTGTGTCCGCTTCGTAACGTCGCTGCGCAGTCGACCGTACTCTTGGAGATCCTGCTCGGAAAGCTCACGACCTTGATTCTGAGCAGCAGCCTTGAAGTCATCCTCCCACTTCTTCTCAGCCTTTTGCACCAGATCAAGATCCTTCTGGCACTTTTCGACTGCCTTCTTTTCTGCGTCGCGCTTCTTTCGGAGTTCGTCAAGTCTGCTCTCGTACTTTCGGCGCGTCTCGTTGGACAGTCGGATTTTCTCTTCGATGGGTGCGAGCTCGTTGGAGGCGTCTTCAATCTCCTTCTCCTTAGCTTTGGTGTTGCGGTCCGTCTTGGTAAGATCTCGCCTGATCTTAGCCTCGGCCTGCCTTTCCGCCTCGTGTCTCTGATGGTACTTTTCGACGCTGCGCTTGTGCTCTTTGAGCTCCTCTTGATGACTGGCAATCTTATTCCGCGCCTTCTCCATAACCTGCTGGTCTAGGTAGAGCTTCCAAAGATTCTTGGTGACAATGGCTTCATCGCGCTCGGCAAGCTTCTTCTCGTATTCGTCGGCTTCGGCTTTTTGTTCCTGGTATGTCTTGAGTTCTCCGTTGATACCGCGACGCTCGTGCAGATGTTTCGCGTTGTCCTCGGTGGCGGCCTCTGACTCTTCCTTCAGACGATCGTACTCGGCCTTCTGCTCCAGACTACCGGAAATGCGCTCGACTTGCAGTGTGAGCTGTTCTGGTGCTGTCGTCGCCAATTTCTCGACGTCACCCTGGAAGACGAGGAAGTTCCTCGCCTTGACCAAAATGCTGTGCTCCTCAAGCGCCTCGCCGTACTGTTTCTGAGTGACGACCCGGTTGTTAATGCGGTACTCGCTTGAGCCAGAGCTCGTAATGGTACGCTGCCACTCGTGTGTCTGCTCAGCATCATCCTCAAAAACGGCCTTGACCCAGGCGTTCTGTGGATCGTTGCGCTGGGTGCTGGCTTGCGAATCGCCGTTCTCCTGTGAGTCGCCATTGGAATTACCATTCGCGTCGCCACCCGCATCGCCATCAGCTTCAGTTACGGTGCCATCGGCATTGATCCTAGCTTCCTGGATGATCCTGCCACGGTAGACCATGTCTTTCAACTTCTCGGACCGTAGATGGGACGACCTGACTCCCAGGACGAAGGAGATGGCGTCCATGCTATTCGACTTTCCGGATCCATTGGGGCCGATGATGGATGTAAAGTACGAGTCGCCGAAGAGGAGGGTATGGCGTCCGCGGTAGGACTTGAAGTCTGCGCATGTTCAGTGAGTGCAAACAACTGCGCGTCTGGGTACCTACTGTATATCTCGAGCCGCACTAGCTTTCCCATGATGGCGGTCGAGTTGCGCGACACCTATGCGGCGAATGCGCTGTGGTGAAGTGGTGTTGGGCGGGTTGGTGGTCGCGGGGTGGGCCTGCCCGTCCTTCTCGTCGTGTTGGAGCGCGTCCACAGACGCGTTGAGCCTTGGGCCCAAAGCGTGCTAGTGCCGATATGCACTGGCATGTGGGCCGCGGTGACGAAACCATGGCCGATACGCAGGCAGGGGAGCTGACCACACCGACTTGGTCCCATACACAACATTTCCCTAGATCTGCCCGAATCTGTTAGTATCTTGCGCCTCCTCAGTCCAACATCTCTTCCAGAACCGCCTTTCCTCGTGACCGTCCTCAGTTTGCATGCCCCAGGTGCCTGCGATGACGTTGTGAAGCTTGCCAATCACCAGCTTGCATTCACCCACGACTTTTCCCCCAGAGGCACCGAGACTGGCAGAAGAGCACGATTCAGGAACCCCGCACATCACTCGCCTTGTCATGAGAGCATAGGTTCTGACTAGATCTAATCTAAGCAAACCACCACCACCACTGTACGCTTCTTCCCTCTGATATACCTACCCTCCCCCAAACATGGACCCTTGGCGGATCTGTCGAGATACATCAGCTAACCGCCATGATGGCTGCAGCTTCACCCCCGCGTCACTTCAAAAGACCCCTCCATCGGCGGACCCCCTCTAGTCTCGAAATCGTCCAGGAGGAAATATCCAACATGGCGACCCCAGAGGATGCGGACGGGAGCGGCCTGCCCAAGACCGGGTCAGAGCCACAGCTGGGAGTTTCTGAGCTGTCAGCGCATCCGACACCAGGCGACTCTACACATGCCGGCTCAGCGCTACTCGATGAGCCAGTCTCCTCCACCAACCCGCAGCCGCTTTCTACACCTGGCCTCTCTCGTTCTGCCTCTTTCTCCAATAGCTCCTATCACGATGAGTCCGATTTCGAAGATGCCGCCTTTTTCCCGCCCGTCGAGAAGCTTACCATGTTCGACTTTGTCGAAAACCTCGCCCTCTCGCAGCGCATCGAGAAGATACAGAGCTCCATAGCTTCCCAGACGGAGAGAATCAAGAACCAGGCCAAGAACCGGGGCATTACAAAAGATCGCGTCGTAGAAGAATGGCGACGGAGAGTTCCATCTGAGGCAGAACAACTTGAGAAATACAAGAGGCGCATGCGCCACTCGGTAGATCGTCTAAATCGCCGCTGGAATGAGTCGCTCACTGTCACTGCGCGTGAGAAGGCTTCCTTCATTGCTGCCGTCATGAACATCTTCGTCTCAGGATACCTTGTCGGGTGCCATCCGGATCTACTTCCACACTGGTACACTGCACAGTTACTCTACTTCATGCCCCTTCGCTTCTTCACCTACCACAAGAAGGGCTACCACTACTTTCTCGCAGACCTGTGCTACTTCGTCAACATACTACTCGTTTTGAGTGTGTGGGTCTTCCCACAGTCTAAGCGTTTGTTCATTGCAACATACTGCCTCTGCATGGGAAACAACGCTGTTGCCATCGTCATGTGGCGTAATTCGCTCGTCTTCCACAGCATGGACAAGGTTGTCAGGTTAGTTGCTTGGTCCTGCAACATGGAAATCATGCTAACGTTTCTAGTCTGTTCATCCACATCATGCCCTGTGTCACGCTACACTGCCTTGTTCACCTGCTTTCGCCAGAATATCAGCAAGAACACTATCCCGCCATCTACGATATCCGCCACTCCGATCCAACTTCACCCCACCATTACAGTCTGCTGCAGATGATGCTGTGGGCCACTGTACCGTACGCTTTCTGGCAGCTGGGCTACCACTTTCTCATCACAGTACGCCGTCGTGACAAGATTGCGGCGGGTCGGCCTACTAGCTTTACATGGCTGCGGAAGTCGTATGCCAAAACATGGATCGGCAAGATCGTTCTCTCGCTGCCCGACTTCCTGCAGGAGCCTGCCTTCATGTTCATCCAATATAGCTATGCTGTTTTGACCATGCTACCATGCCCGGTTTGGTTCTGGTACCGCTGGCCCTCAGGTCTATTCCTTAGCGTCGTCTTCATCTGGAGTGTCTACAATGGCGCCACCTACTACATCGATGTCTTTGGTAATCGCTTCCAGAAAGAGCTTGAACAGCTCAAGGCGGACATGGCCAAGTGGCAGGCGTCACCTGAAGGTGGTTTTACACCCTTCACACCAATGGAGGGCGGAAATGAGAAGCAACTAGGTTATATCCCTCCACTCGAGGGCTCTACAAGCGTCAAGCCTGTGGATGGAGAGACAAGGGAAAGGAAGTAGTATGCTGACAGCTCCTTTCTAATGACGGATACACTACGACAATGGGACAACGGGCGTTCACGTACTATTTACACGATTTCAGAATGTGATAACCTCGGCGTTGAATTGTTCCAGGTAGTTTACTATGAGTCTTCCAATTTCGCTCTCGAGATGCATCGGCATGCGTTTGACTTTCGGTTTGGTTGGGATTGGTTGGTTGATTGATATACCCTCTTTCCTTCGATAAGTCCTTGTCATCTCCAATTATAGCTTACACCTAATACCCAAATACCCTACCATTCACCTATGTTGGCCTTCTCAAAACATTTGTGCTTTCTTTCGGTGGTTTTTCCTTCTGTGCCGAGTACTTCTGCTGACGAGGTAACATCCCAAGGCCATTTGTGCTGAATCATCATACCTCGTTGTGCAGTACTAGGATATATTCTACCTGAGGCTGACATGTCGTAATCGTATAAGCCTGCACATGTGTCTACCTAGACACGTATACTGTGATTACTCGTGTCGTGTAGTCTTGATATCTGCACAAAACCCATTGCAGTGATCGAAGTCGCAACAGGTGTCATTTCCTGGGCCAGATGAGGTGATATACGGGCGGATTGCTTTGCCAGTACCGCGCCATTGGGTTCCTGTGCGACGTGGCTTGTTTTCCACAGAAAAGAAGGCGTTGAATGTAGCTTCCGAGTCCATCTGAGCGTTGCGTTGCAGATCCCATTTCGCGAGTTCCAAGTGGCAGTTGGCAAGCGTCACCTCGTGGTCGGGCTGCGAAGCGGACCGTGAAGAGATATCTATGCGCCTCTTCTTACGCTCTTCCTCTTGGTTTTCTGTCAGGTTTCTCCTATTGCTGTTTGCGGGTCGTTGGAAGTTGCAGTCACAAGAGTTGCGGTAGTCTTGGGCCTCTTCCGCCTGTAAGGCGGTGGCAGCTGCTTCTTCTTCTTCTGCTACCTCATGGCTCATAGCGCTTCCATACCGTGGTCGCCGCCTCATATCTATGGCTGAGAGTTCTTCATCTCGGTGTTGTTGGATCGCGGCAGCAAATTCTCGTTGGCGCTTTTCTTCGGTTGCCTTAGCTGCGGTCGCGGCTTCTTCAGCTCTATGCTGTCCCCGCTTCTCCTTGAGTAGGGATTGGAGTTTGGCTACTCGAACTGAATTCCCTGCGATGATCCTTTCCAAGGTATTATTTGTCTCCACGTAGATGTCAGGCTGAAGAATAGGACGCACGTAATGTGCTGTGCCACTGGGGTTGAACCAGCTGGTGGTGGTCGAGACGCATTTGGTTGGTTGGTTGTAGGGATTTGTCATTTCGTCGACTATTCTATCGTGTCGGTTCAGAGTTGCTGTTGGGTTTATGTGAAGAGAAAAAGGAACACATCGTAAGGGAAAACTCCAATCGTTTTATCTACCCGAAGGCTTAGCATGTCGCTCTTCAACTATGGTTCACTGTACTGGTGGTGACTGAACTGTGGTTCACAACACAAATTCTCTACCCAAAAACCTTGGGTCAACTAGCCTATCACACATATTTCACATATACAACTCTAATGAAAGTACTTCCAAATCACCCCACGAGTACCAGCCCAACCTTGATCCAATGCTTTCACAACGCTCTCATCCAATGGACCCTTCTCAAAGTCAACGAGATTCATCTCCAGTTGCTTCTTACTGCTAGCTCCAATGATGACCTTGTCCCCATAGTCCTTCTTAAGTTGGCTATGATGCATCATCCACCTCAGCGCGGTCTCGCTCTCTGTTTGGCCATTAGGTAGCTCGGTACGCAACCCCTCGATGGCTGTGAAGAACTCGTCATTCCAATATCGCGCGCGGTACATCTTTCCTTGCATACGGTTTGGATCGAAGCGACTGCCAGACTCGATTGTGCTATCCTGCGTATCGCGCTTGTAACGCGAGGTTAACCATCCGCCTGCTAGCGGATTGAACGCGTAGAAGGACATGTTGTATTTTCGCAAACAAGGGAGAAGTTCGTGTTCAATACTGCGATGGAGGGCATTGTACACGCCTTGGTATACACTGGGCAATTGGTATCCGTTTGCTTTGCAAATTTCACAGAGTGCAGCCACTGTTGGTGGGAAAGGATCAGCAATGTGCCTGCGTAGGAAATCACAAGAGAAGAACATGTAACATACCTTCCCAAGACATGAAGTTACTCACGCCCCATCTCCTGAATTTCCCCTCTTTGAGCAGATCATTGACGGCTTTGGCCGTCTCCTCAAGTGGTACTGTACGATCAGGTGCATGGAGATACCACAGATCTACCTGCTTTCCTCCAAGAGCAGTCAGACTCTCGTCTAAGCTCTTGCGCATATCCTCTAATCTGGAGTGTGTTTGAGGACGGCCAAAAAGACCAGGAACATTAGGGAAGAACTTTGTGTCCATTGTCAGGCCTCTTTTCTGCCAGTCTAGCTTCTGGAGGTACTCTTCTGATGAACCATCCTAGTGAGGTTAGCGAATAGGACTGAAGGGGGTATGTGTGCTTACTCCATAGAAACGACTGGTATCGACTTCGCTATGGCCGTAGGACTGGAAAGTATCTAGGATAGCCGCGCAGTCATCTAGACTTGAAGTACGGACTTGTTCTTCGCCTTCGCGGCCAAAGGTCATACAGCCGAAGACGACGTCGAGGGGCGTTTTGGAAGACATATTGGGTGAGAACGGTAACGAGCTTGTTTCTGGTATCAGCTCTTGTATATAAAATGTTGTCAAGGTGGAGTACTTATACTTCCAGCAACGACATCATGCTTACCTTTTATGTGGAGATGTGGAGTTCGGTGGACACTGATCTGCAGGGACTTGGCGGAGTTTGACAACGGAGTTTGGAGTTAACGGTTCGTGGTCAGCCGGGCGTTACTCGTAAGATATGTATTCTCCAAATATACAAGTTGGGCTAGTGTATGCACAGAAGGACCAATTACATATTTGTAGTGCGCATTAAAGATTATGTTCGGTATAGCTGCATCGTCCCTATGTATACCTCCGACACTTCATTCATCGTCCTCAGCCTTCTCCGCTCGCAACCTATCGCTTTCCACTATCAGAAGGGAACCCGTACTTGATCGGCACATCCTGTACGTTGTTCTCTTCCCTCCATTGTAGTCTATCAATATCGCTTACACCTGGACCACGGTAGACGCTACCGTAAAGACCACTTGCCCAGTCCTTGCCCGGTCCCTCCTTCGTCTTCTTTGTCGCCTTTCGGCTATACCACTTTCCATATGCCAGTAGGTAGTATAGCCTGAAGCTCAAGAAAGCAAACTTGTCGCGCTCTAGATCAGCAGGATACTGCGCACCCAAATCAACAGCCGCAGCAATTCCACTCATAACCGCAACCTCATGGGCGTTGATGAGTGTCCATGCCGCTGCAAACCGAGTATGCTTTCGGCCCTGTAGAAGCCACATCCATGGGACGACGAAAACGTAATGCGTCCAGGAATGGCACAGCTGGTGCCACCAGTCCTTGCGAATAATTTTGTCCTTGTTAATCTCGTCGATACTCCAGAGGTGGCCGTCTCTTTCCTTATTCAAGTAGATAGTCTGGAAGATGTGCTTTTCAAAGGGAACCTCCGGTGGAAACTGACTCTGGTAATTGGTGCAATCAAAGCACATTTCAAGTTTTGATCGATCCTGGGGGTACATTTTGATGTAGTACATCGGCTTGAAGGACTTCTCGGCCATAGTGTTACGCGCAGTTTGATCGATGTCAGAGAGCTTCTTGACAGCCTTATCTGGGTCGTAAAAGTTCTCATAGTGCTTGTGCATATAGTCACTGTCCCAATGGGTGACGGTGATGTCGTCAGAGAACTTGGCGGAGCCGAGGACCTTCTTCTCACGGAAGGAGGCAGTAGGTTCTAGAATACGTTTTGCTGTGTCGGCGAGCACGCAGAGAATCAATTCGTCAAAGTGCTCTTCCTTCTCCTGCGCGTTTGAGTCGGCGTTGTGGTCATTGTCGTAAGGCACATTGGCACTATTAGGGTTATGCGCATCAGGCATTGGGGTGCGCTTGATCAGCCTTACGGTAACGCCAGTCTTGTCTCGCTTCATTACTCGTGTAATTTCTGTTGATAGTCTGACGTTGACGCCACGCTTGAGTAGATCCTGTCGCCAGCGCTCGTAGAATTCGCTGAACTTGGGGAAAACCACCATGGGCGGCAAGTTGCTAGCAACGCTGTGCTTGTCTCCTGGATACCACATTCCATATGTTGGACTAGTAACCAGTCTTTCGAGAATGATGCTAGGTACGTTTGGTGTCTCGTTTCCGGTTCCCAGGAAAAGCGCGATCATGGGCATGGCGACAGTGTTGGTGAACTCTTCAGAAAACCAGAACATTTTAAAAAGAATTTTGATGGGGATTAACGCGAAGATGAGCTCGAACCATCGAACAATCTTGAGCATGGTGTGAAACTTCTTGATCTCCTTCTGATGGCGCGCAAGAAGCTCGGTCGGGAAGACATTAGTCCAGAAGATATCGTCTTTGCCAAAGGAGACTTGAAGGTCCACGGGATCAGCATGATGGCCTTGTCTCGCAAACATTGTCATGGTGTGATGGAAAATGTAGCTTCCACCTTGAACACCTTGGTTCAGCCAGTCAGCTCCATGGCGCTCCTTGTCGACTCCAATAGAAAACGCCTGGCCTCCACAGTAATCTACTGCGTCGATGAGGGTAACGTCAAACTTGTCGGGATGTTCAGAAAGGTGGTGAGCGGCTGACATTCCTGCTTCGAATTAGGAACCATAGATCTCGAAAAACGCATTCAACGTACCAGCGGCGCCGGCTCCCACAACAAGCACCTTCTTCTTTCCATTTCTGTTGTTGCCGCCTGCCATATTCGTAGTTGGTAGAATAGGCTCTGTGTCGTGTGAGTGTGGCATCGAAACGAAATCTCAGCACTTATGCGACATGCTGCAACCATGCGAGCTACCGCGGACCTGTATTTGTCTGCAGCTGTAACGACATCAACCGTGAACAAATGCGTCATGAAATCCCAAAGAGGTTTGGGCCGATCTTGACTGGTTGCGGCTATCGGACGATCGTGCATCGCCAAGCGCTAATTCAACGCAAACACCACGTTAGGTGATGATGTCATCCACGCTTAAAAGACACTTTATGACGGCAAGATAAATGTTTTCATACAATTTACTTGGACTTCAACGCGTGATATCGCGTCTAAAGGGTGTGCATCCCCTTTAGCGCCCTGTCCGTCCAATCATCTACAACGTCACCCGTCGGATCGCCCGCGTTCTCAGAACGTGTTGGAGGATCCATGATAGGGAATGTCACCGGATGCGTCGCTTGGCCCAGGTCGAAGAAATCTAACCCTAGATCTGCTGTCGCATCCGTGTACCAATCGCCTCCTATGTCAAGCATGCCGACTTGGTCGTTGCTTTCCTCATGTGCCATATCCACAACAGATTCTAGAGACGCATCGGCTGATGCGTCTTGTATCGTTGGTGAATCACTGTCTTGGGTGACACCGGTTATCCTTGCGAACTGCAGCGCAATTTGACCCAAGGTTTTGTATGTGGATGGGAGCTTTTGCTGCATTCCACGGACCTGCTCGAGGACAGTGCACACCGTCGCTTTGCGCTCGATGTCTCTAGGTGAATCTGTTTGACCTTTTGGTCGAGCGAGGAAGTCTGCGCATACTATCAAGATGGCATGGAATACAAAGAAAAAGTCTAACCACGAGTAGCCCATGATCTCGAAGATGCCAAGATCCATCCCAATTGTGATGCACTGGAGACTCTTGTGTACCGAGTCAACACAGTCTTCCGCAAGTATTAGAGTCGATGGCCAATCCTCAGAAGCCGGTAACGCTTTGTTCTCCAAGAAGCAGACGTTGCTCTCGACTTTTTGTATGAGAAAGTCTCGGGAGATGACACAGCGTGTATAATAGTAGTACATGTGCAGCAACAGGATCATTGCCTTCGAGTCTGTACCTCCTGGGGCTTGGTCAAGAGACATGTGTGGAGGGATGTTCGCGTAGAAGTTGTCGCATTCGCGGAGTAGGGTCATGGCAACAGCCAGCGTCGGCGATCGCTCTTCAGACGAGGTCTTGTCGAAATATGCACGTTGTCGGATACGGTACGACAACGACGCGAGATCGGAGCAGAGGTTCATGAAGATTGCGGTGATGCGCGTTTGCTCGAGCATTGGTGCGTCGGGAACCTTCATCGCTACCTCTCTGTCGTCAATTCCCGTAGGACGACCCAATATACCACACAGTATCTTCTCAAATATGTAGATGGACCACCATACTTGCCGGCGCACGTTGCATTCGATGGGTTCAAACTGTAGATTCAAGCTATCGCGATGCATTCCCATGGTGATTGCCTAGCATCAAGCATTAGCAGAGGACCGGAACCATGTGCAGCAAGTAACGTACCATGCGTGCAGCAAGACCAATCAGTAACCACGAACTGCTCTTTTGTCCAACGTTGTGATGGTGCATGTTGAGAAGGACAAGTGCCTGAACGTTCTCTAATTGCGTCGCCGTCAAAAGTACACGGAAGTAGGTTTTGGCGAAAACAACAAGCTTGCGGCGGAGCGCTTGCATTTGGTCGACATCATTTGCTCTTGATTGCTGGCAACCGAAAGACAGGACCAAAGCCAGTGAAATTAGCCATCCCAGGTCCTTGCATTCGTCAATGAACTCGCCCTTTCGCGAGTATGTAGTTTCCAGTCGCATCTGAAACACGGTTCTATTGAACAGGGGAAAGTACATGTGAATCTGATCAAAATAGACCGCTACTAAAGCGTCAGTGATGTGTTTGGGGGGAATCAAATCACCAATTGTATCTCGACGTGAAGAACTATCTTGAAGTTGCGACGGATCATTCGATGCCTCCATCTCAATTCTGGATCTCTTCCGACTTCCATGGCTCGAATTGGGACGCTGGCTCGATGTGGGTATAGCAAATTCGTCTTCCGAAGGATTTGTGCTGCTGCGTTTCAGCGCTGATCCTGATCGACTTGAGGGGTTTGATGTGAATGACCGGAGTCCAGGAAAGTCTGCACCAGAGACGGCTTTCCAGCGGGACGCAAGTGCTCGTATAGTCGTTGCAAGCCGAAAGCTACTGGAAGGACCGAAATAATGCGAAACGCCTCGATTTGTGCGAATGACCTCTTCTGCCTGGGAAGATACTTGTTGGGTTACGGAAGCAGGCTGGCGTAGGCGCTCTTTGCTTGTAGACAAGGAAGATGTGCGGTGAGCAGTGTGCAGGGGATATGTAGTAGTGTGTGGGTCCAAGTATGGGGACTGAGCAATGGGTGATGTTTGCAACGACTGATGCTGCGGCTGCTTTTGTTGCTGTTCCGAAGAAGAAGCCTGTCTGTCGCTACTGCTATTGCTGAAGATATCTGCAGGTGTATAGTCGTCGCTCGCCGGCATTGCTATGTTGCTTGCCGTGGCGATCTTGAACAGGGTCTCTGTGTCCTGAACATTCTCATCCGGAAAAAGCCCTTTGACTAGCGACTCAAGAGCTCTGTAGCGTAGGCTGAGCGTCTCCACACTCCCATACACTCTCTGTTTACGTGGTAGCTTGGATTCACAAACCACGCCATTTGCCTTGCAGTCCGCACAAGGCACGTCGGCATTCTCGCGAATGCACCGTGCCCGTCGAATTTTGCAGCGGTCGCAGCTCACGAGCGCACGCTTTCGAGATGACCCTGACTTGGCGGGTCGTTCGGCCATTGCTTTCGAAGTCGTTGCGAACAAGATCGGAAACTGTAGCGGACGTATTGACGCCCTGGAGAATGTGGAGTTCCGAGGATGCGAAGACCGATTCTGTCGCTTCCGCTGACTGAGACCGTGGCCTCGTCCCATCATAACACCATCGGAGTTGCTTCCGTAGAGCAGCAGCCGCGCGTCATAATAAGGTTTACAGATCAGGACCGAACCGGAAGGACCTGTTTATGTGCTTATCAAAACATGAAAGTCTCGCGTACGTTATTCGTTGCTTTGTTTTGTAGTGGCCTCATTCTACCTCGCTACACTAGTCCAAATATACCGGTATTCCGTATACAACAGCAGCAGCCCCATTCAAGTACCGCAAATAACAAGCCTTTCTCGCATCCCGCACCGCTTCATCTAATCCAACCCCCCTCTGCGAATTGCCTTCCAAATTCGGATGATCATCTGCAAGTTTCACAGACTTCTTTCCCTTCTTTGCGCTCTCCGCGGCCCTCACACCCTCTACCTCGTCCGCCAACTGCGCAACTCTACTCTTGCCCTTGCCCTTCTTCGCAGGAGTCTTCGTAGACGTCTTGGATGGCAACACGTCTTCTTGCGCCTCGGGCCACAATCCCCATAATTCACCTGCTTTGACAGCAAAGCGATCGCAGTCTTTGTCAGTGACGTCCCATAACATGCCAAGTACTGCTGGTGCGCCAGCGGTGAGATACGAAGCAAGCATACCCGAAGGTTCAAAAATCCCGTTTTCTGTCAGATGTACAGACGAGCAGCCGAAGAGGAGTGTGGTCGCACAGCCTGGTTTTCGTTCTCCTTCATTCTGTTCGCCGGGATAGAGACGTCGCACTGATTTCGACTTGACATATTGCGCACCGCTGCCGTGACCAAAGTACAAAACTAGGTCTTTGTTTCGCAACGAATCTTCAAACTCCACTTCCGACGGTGGGCGATTGGCGATGTGATTCCAAGAACCTGTAAGTTCGTCTAGACGTGGCTTGATGGTTTTCGAGGTATGCGCCAAGTCTCCCGACGGATTTAGCATACTGGTACCTCCAGTGCTTGTAGAGATGTAATGGCCCGGAGCAGCATCCTGCTGGGTTGCCGAAGACCGTGCAGAAAGTATTCGCTCTCGAAGGGCGGCAAGCGAGGGTAGTCGCGAGATAGAAAGCTGTTCTAGGCAAGGCAGCGATTCCCATGGGAAGGCATGCAAGTTGTTGTCCAAGATAAGTATTGTATGGCGAGAGGTAGCATCAAGTTTTTGTGACGCTGTGTGATAGGCGCGTAATGCTTCATGCGTCTCCACGACCATGGCGTCAAAGTCGAGCTCGTCGTATGCATTACGCTCGCCGTTAAATTGGAGGATGTCCACCACAAAGTATATGAGGTCCATTAGCGCTTCATCAAGATCGAGGTCGTCATTAGTAGCGTCGCCCAGTCCAATAAACAACTCCAGCACTCGTGTATCCAGCACTGGTCGCTTTTGGGTACTCTTCTTCCTACGAGATGGCAAGTGTTCGTTGAGTATATCCTCCAGTGACTTTCGGAATTGAGCAAGAAGAGCTGGCTGTCTTTCGTGTTGTGAGAAGATACCTTTGAAACCACCGAGCCAGATGTTCTCCATGTTGACAAGAAGTTCGCGAAGCCGGGTGTCGAGAGCTTCGCGTTCAGCCCACCACTGGTGTCTCGCTTCCCTAGAAGTCATGTCTTTGGCGGATCGAGTACTGAAGTCACTGAGCTCGACAATCTCATCAAAATCTCTCTTGCCATCCTCGAAAGAAAACTCTTCTTCGTCCATCTCGCGGGAAGCGTGACGGGCAAGTGGTAAACGTAATACGAACGGAGACAAGCCACCCTCAAATCGGGTGATGAATAGCTCATCGCGTGCCTCACTAAGCGCCAGCGATACAGCAGACCACGTTTCTGGAATGATGTCAACATACTCTTCCTGGAAACTGGATACTGAGCTGAAGGCAAAATGCGAGGAATCAGAAGTTGGCCATCTCAGACAATCATCGCGTGAGAGCTGCTCCTTCTCCGCCTCTGTCGACTCCTGCACAAGCCGCAAGGCATTTACTTTTGGAAGTTCGCTCATATAAGCTGCGTATAACGGGTGGAGCGAGCCCGGCAGCTCTGTTCCTGAGACAGCCGACATCAACACAGTGACATGACCGAGCGCCATGGAGGTTTGACGGAACAGATGGTTGGACCCATTAGTAGCACACAGGGAGTGTGCTTCTACGAGTCGCGCACGTGCATCACGAAGCGTATCCATGAAGTCCACCTTGATTTGTTTCTTCGCCCGGCCACCTTTGGTAGCAGTCGAAGTAGCCTGAGCACCCTTCTTGGCGGTTACTGCGTCGAGACCAAAAGCAGGAAAGGCAATGGTCGACTCAGGGAGTGTGTTGACAGTAAAGTCTTCAGCAATCTGCTTCGCACTCTGTGCAAGTTTCGCTTTGAAGATAGCCCACATGTGCGACACTTCCTGGCTTAGTCCAGTTTGAAGCTGTTCCGCTTCACCAAGTATACTCAGAGCTTTTGCGAGATCATCGTGGAGTAGGTTCGCAAGGACAGCTCGGTCTCTCATGCTCGCTTGGAACACGAACAGCGCAGAGCACTCTTCGGTGATACTAGGCGTTTCCAAAACAGTGGGCTTTCCTACTTGGCGTTTCGTTCTTGGAACAGGCTTTGCAGCTACTTCTGTGGCCTTGGCGCGAGCGTTGGCGGTAGACTTGGAAGCCGCTCTCGGTCCAGCTTTCACGGCAGGTTTGCGACCTCTTGTGGCTGGTTTCTTGACATTCTCTGTGGCCTCTAGGGTCATAGATGAGACACGATTAGCAAGCGCATCGACGGAGGTAGAAAAAGTCTCCAGAGTCTTGATGTACGATGGCGAACTCAGGTCCTTAAGAAGTTTCTCCATGCAGTCGTACGATTGTATCTCCTGTTCATATTGACCGTTCCAGTGATGTATCCTGGCTACGGCTGAATGATAACCTGCCGTTGAGAGACACTTTCGGGAAAGATCGGGACTCAGAGACTTGAGAATGGTTTCGGCCTTGTCAGGTCTGCCACTCTGCGCCCAACAGTCAGCACGCCAGCTGGCGTTGTCTGTGATCAAAGTCGCAGATTGTGTGGCTGCAGCCACTTTTTCAGCCTGTTCAGCAACATGGATTGCTTCATGTAATAGGCCTTGGTGGGCGAAGATCTGAGATTGCTGCATTAGTGCCCGATACAACGCAGGAACCAGGCACCAGAATTCAGGTCCATTGAGAGCATCATGTGTCACGGACATGACAAGAGGCGCAGTAGATTCCGCATTCTCCGAAGGTGTCATCCTTTTCGCACTGGCCCGTGATTCGAGGGCGGCCCATATGCGACGATTGATTGTAACGCACTGCCTCGCATGCCGAGCTGCTGTCTTGTATGACCCAGTAGCTGTGGCAAGAAGCGACTGCACATAAGCGGCAGCCGCCACTATCTTGTTAAATCGCAATCTGCCAGAAAGCGTAGTTGTAGGTTTTGCGAGATCCATGAACTGACGATCGTTGAGCGCAAGAGATTGAGCATCCGCCATCGTAGTCAGACTAGATATTATTAGTGTGATGCTGTCAAAATCACATAGTTCGTTACATACCATTTCGTGGTGTTTCCGGTACTCACAAGATACTCAGCATATGCCATATGCCATTGCAGCTTGGCTTCTACAGATGATGTCTGACGTTCGAGCAACGCTTCAGCCTTCGCCAAAGACAACCCTGCTTTGCCGGTATACCCAAGGTGAAGAAATTGCAGGCCGAGGGCACACAAAACGGCGATGCGCTCGGATACATCAGAACCGTCTTGGAGCTCCAATATCTTGACCAAAAGATGTAGGAGAGGCAACGCAAGATACTCTTCCCCTTTCGCGTTGAGAAATTCAAGGCATGCTTGCAGATCTTGTAGCCAGGATTCGGTATTCTCGACACAATCTGTGAGCGCCTCCCACGAAGACATTGACCCAACGAGTGACTCCCACGTTGTGAAGCACGGCTGGAAGGTTGTTGTGGTAGAAGATGACTGTTCCATCGAAGCTTTGAGGTCGCGAAGCGTTTTAAGATGAACCTCGTATCGTCTTAATGCTTCATCTTTACTACTTGCATTTTGTATCTCGTCGTCATCTGTGGCGTTAATCGATTTCAGTTCTTCAGACAATATATGCGGGTTTTGTTGAGAAAGCTGAAGAAGTGTGACACATAGTCGGAGATGTCGAACGGGATACACGCTTGGTACATAAAGCTGTTGCAAACGTTCCACCAGAATGCGTATCGACTGGTCAAGACTCGAGTCCCACTGTCGGTTCTTGGTCAGAGTTCGTAAGTAAAAGCCAAGCTGCAACTCTAGGATGGCTCCCCTAGTTCCTGGTTCTAGCTCGTCATCGTCGTAGAAGGCGAGTTCGTCTACATTCTGAAGACCAGACGTGACGAAGGAGTGATGAAGTGTCTTCATTACGCGAACGAGGGCACCGAATGGCCCCTCACTATCGAACACATTGTGCAAGGAGGATGTTGACGTCTTCTCAGAGAGCTGCTGCAACACATTGACAGTGAGGTGGTTTTGAATGCATTGCCGAAAAGCGTTGCGAGAGCTTTCGGTACGGTTCAGATCCTCCAAGGCCTCTCCCCAGTTTTCCAGCTTCATCGAGAGGAGTCCACTTTCTCTCTCAGGTGACGAACGAGATTGCACAAGATCGATTGAGCGTTCCATGGCTACAACGAGGGCTTCGGGATTGCAATGCGCTTTTCGCAACTGCAGATACAAAGACCAGTACGCATTTGATAGCTTGACCATATACGTGCCCACAAGAGAGATGTTCTCTTCTCTGGGAAGTGTGCCTTGTCCGATCTCTTCTTCGAATCGACGTATGATGTGTGAGCATTCTTGAAGGATAGTATCCAGTTCTTTCCATTGATCTTGAGTCTTTGTCGTTCTCTTGCAACATGCCATCAAAGAGTCGACCGTACTCTTGGCATATTTCCATGCTAGAAGTACTCGCTCCTGTTTCCGGGTTTGCGATTTTGCGTCTGTTTCACCTGACGATGTAGCCCCGAGAAATCTGGCAAAGAAATGTACACTGGCTGCAATGATGGGTACAGCATGCTGTTCGGTAGGATTGCTCTCAGAACTAGCTGTAGTTTTTGACATGCTTGTGACTAGTAACCGTGTCGCAGCGCGTCGCAGTGCATTCACTTCAGTAAACAGAGTTTCCAAATCAGACACTGAACCACCTAGAGCGCCATCCAAGATCTGAAGTGCGGTAGTAATGGTCTCGTCCAAGTCCGGTTTCTTCTCGCCTTTCACATGAGCCTCAAGATTGATTGTGGCAACGCGTATCGCACGTGTTGTTTGCTTTGCCGCGGATGAATTGGAGTCCGCAGTGTCTTTTGAGGAGCCCAGCCATCGAAGGGCCTGGTCAGACAGGCCCGCAGCTTGAGCAAGAGAGGACAGGGTCTTGTTGGCTGCTGCTTGCGGAGCAGGCTCGCCCGGGAACCCAGCCAAATCAATGTACAATGTCTCAGCGAGTTTGTACTTCTTACTTGGGTTGAGCAGTGATCTGCGGGCGAAAGCAACTACGCATTTGGTGAATGGGTCTGAAAGCTCTCTATCCACACTGCCTTGGTGCTTGACCAGACTCCACCATTTCTTTCGAACGCTGAACGCCAGGTGCTGTAACAGAAGTACGGTCTCGGCAGATGGTTGTAGATTGTTCGCATCTTCGGATGTCGATATACTTGGACATAGGGAAAGCACAGTCTGCGCCAACGACTCCAGTTGTCTTGCCGCCTTGGCCTGGCCGTTCGGGGTCTTAGCAGTGTGAAAGAGTAGGTTCGCAGGTGACGAAGGGTTGGTCAACTTGAGATATGCCCAAGTGGCTTCAACAGTCCGAGGCCTCTTCAGCTTTGCAATAATGCGCAAAGTATACATCTGGAAGTTTGCTACTAGCGGGATAGCAGGGCTCTTCGGGTCGATTGCCGCGAAGTCGAGAAGGAACGCAAGGCTCTCTTTCTCTGCAAGTCCCTGCTGGTGCAAGCCAGACTTGACCTCGTCTTTGCCCGCATCCTGCCCGAGATATCTGTCCAACTTCTTCTTCAACCCTCTTAATTCCTTGACTGCCATATTGTCTAGGCCAAGTGCGACGAGCTTTCCGATAAGCACGAGCACACCATTTTCGTACTGTAGTTCTTGCGAGTCCTTGCCCAAGACCTTCTGTGCCTCTGGTGTACCCAAGTACGCAAACGCGGTTCTTGCGCATTCAGCTGTTGCGAGCAGGCCAGGGTCGGGACCTGGGGCGAGGAAGGAAGAATAAGAAGACGACCGCCGAGGGACGCGTTTTTGGGGCGAGTTGTTGATTTGCGAGACGGATCGTTCCCTGAGAGGCTTTTGCGATGCCAAGGAGCTCGTTGTCTGGCCGAGTCGCGGTCGTGCAGGCTTGCGCGCATCTTCGGCGGCGGTTGGCTTCGACTTGGTAGGGGGACGGGCGGCGGTTGCGTGCGGTGGATTCTTCAGCGCATCTGCAAGCGTCTGAAGGGTCGTATTGGCAACCTCAGTCGCCAGTACGTACTTCTCCTTGGGCCCAAGGTTCGAGTTCTTCTGCTTCCCCATATCCGCTGACGCCGCACCTGTGGCTGTCGCGCCTCTCCTCCGTGCGGCGGGCTGAACTTTTGCTCTGACATTCTCCTTCTGTGGCACATCCTCCGCTTTTCTTGACAGCAAGTCCTGGAGCGCAGTCGCTGTGGCGTTTGTGCATGTTGAGATTGACCGTAAATCGGCCTTAATTCGATCGGTGCGTGTGCGCGTCGTCTCGTCTTTTGTTGCCATTTTCGTAGGGCCGGGATGGTTGTTCGCATGAGTGACGTTTCATACAGTCCGTAGATTATACATTACTAAGAAGACAGGCGCGCTGGTAGGTATGATGTCGTTCAATGCGGTCGCAGTTGGGCTCAAAGGCCGCGGCCAAACAGCTTCAAAACACGCTACCGCATGCGGTTAGCGTTAGTCTATATCCAGCCCTACCCTTGAGAAGGCGCGACCGACCGTTGAGCCGTTCAATGATACTTAATACAACTACGAAACTTGTTCAGTCTTCGCTATTTGCACCACAACTGCATGATGCCCAGGTGCTGTTTGTGTAGGTACTCGAACAAACATGCGATATACAACACGAAGCTCAACAGAAATATGTTTTTCATACAATCCGCCACAGGCTCTGCGTAGGATGGCATAAGCATAACATTCTGGCAGCGTGACAAAGTGCATTTGACAGGTACAAATTGTCGTGCATATGCTGTTCCGGCGTAAAAAGCAGCGGGTTCAGGAGCCTTGGAGAAAAGACTTCCAACAGCGACCCTCAGGCGGTAATATGTGCATGTATCAGTAACATATCGCGGTGATGCTCCAATGAGTGATTCAAGCTTCCATTCAACCTCCAGACGCACACTGCAAGCACAAATCTTACTGAATCTACCTAGGTAGATCACTGCCCTCATACTTACGTTGGACATCATGCATTGGCTACAGACTACTGTGACAACGTCAAACATTTCACACCGATGTCCTGTACATTTCCACAGCGTCGGTAGTAGTAAACATCTGACCAGCGGGCTCTGGGCGAGAAAGGACTATGTGCATTGAATCGCATGATCTACCTCGCGTGCGCGGTTATTCGTTTGGACGACGCCACAACAGTGCAGATTGTGCGCCGCAACACTACAGCAGACCTGATTGAAGCTTACTTCAACTATATCACTCGAACCCAGCACCTGATATACTTGTTGCAAGAGATGTGACGGTATAGCGGTGAACTGCTTGTCGTGTGTTGGTGGGGCGTCTGTAACAAATTCCGTTGGTAGGCAACAAATTCCTGGAGGATTGTTGGTCTGACTATATCACTGAAGATCTGAGCATGGCTGAATCAGAGGGTACTTGTAGTTGCGAGCTGTTGCCTATGTAGCGTTCTGAGCCCAAGCTGACCCTCCGCGAGCTCTATGCCGACCTTGCGAATTATGTGGGAACTGTGAGCAAGGGCGATTGCTACACGAACGATTTCTCCGCAATTGGAGTGCAGCAAGATTCTAGAAAGTGAGTCATTGGCGATGGGCGCGTTGTGACTGATACTGAAAGTGCGTCTGGCTGCGAGTAGCAGGATAGTCGTATCTAAAATCGTCTGGGCCTGATATTCATGCCTATAGTGTAGAACAAGAAGAACATATAGCCAAGACAGCTTGGTCAACTACCAACTGTTTCATTATCGCATGGTATTGAAATAATGGCGTTAGTTGCGGTCACCAGCCAGTGATGAGGAGCGCCACTGATGAGAATCTCTTGACTACATCCAGGATATCGAGGTAATAGAGAACGATCGCGTCTGAAGTTAGACTCGCGGGTGGTGTGTATACTCCCATACGGTTTCGGACAAGTAGCCACCGCTCAAATTTTCTCGCTTCCATGCTCCGAATCTCGATCCTGGCCCAGACGGAATGTGGAGGACCGGGAAGAACGCCAACATATGTCCTTCACAATGGTCTCATATTTGGAGGTGCATGACGGCTATAAGCAGGCCACTTGGCGCTATGCCAGATCTTGGTTCACAGCCGTTGTATCTAGGGCTATCGCAAAGGTCATTGGGGCGGCTTGCAGATACGAATGAATCTTGGACGAGAGATTGGCTGACCGGCTAATATTGTGCCACCTGTTGGTCACTGGAGGTACTTCGGCCTCGCCAATCGTTGCTGAGTCAAACCTACGACAAGGCGGACAAGTCACTTCGTTGTGTCGAGCCTCTTCGCTCTCGATTAGTTGATGGCTTGATGCGGTCAGCTGTTCTGCTCGCGTATCGAAGCCGCAGGCTAATTCGGTCATAGGAACAGACAAAACGCGACTGCCTTAAGTGGCGTCAGTATAGCTGCGATCTGGTAACGGTTCGTGCTTGGGAAGTGACAGACGGGACGCGTTGCAGACATCCAAGTTTCGCGCATCGCTTATGACATACCAGGTCCAAGGAGGGAGACGGCCACGCCGTTGCTCGGCTTGCGGGGTAAACTCAGGGTACCTCGTGCGTGTACTTCATGGCTTCCCTTGGTCTCGACCTCAATTATATTAAATTACTACCGGCCCTACGGGTTATCCGGTTCCAGCGCCAGATACAGAGCGGAGCTCGGTTGTGCCTTCAAGTACGGCCCTTACCTTCATGCAATCCTTGGTATGGGGGAAGCCAAGTCTGGGGTACTATCGATTGACCATGCTACTGCAGACCAGGTTTGCAGATGGCGAACCTCAAACCGGACCTCAGGTGCGCTGCATGATAACCCGAGGACCTGTCCACCAATACAATCCCTGTCGTCCTCGCCATTTATACGTCTTGGTAGTGGAAGCGGAATACGGAATCTGTATACGCAACGATGACGGTGCTACTTCTGCACATGGACATCGGTGTCATGCGCACCGAGGACGTTCTATGCAGGAACGCCGTTTCACCAATGCAAAACAATTGCACGTGGCGAGAGAAGAGTAGGAGGAGTTACTGGTCTACCATCTTCCAGCAATAGTTGGTTTGGCGGCGCAGCGTTGCATCATGATCAGAAGCTTCTGGAACACACCAAGACGGTTCATGTACCAGTTCCCATCTTATCCTAACCAACAATTACAGAGCATTGGCGTGTTGTGGCACCGATTCGAAGATGGGCGATTAGACATGCGAACGCATACTCAACGCTTCGACCATCTCAGCCATGAAGCCTGGTTTTCGGGATGGCGCAAGTTTCTGACATTTCTCCCGTCGTCCGTGTTGGATCAGTCACGGCAGTTCTAGTACTTTGGTGGCGGCAGCCAGTATCCGCGCGACTCATGGACTTAGACAACTGGTTTGAATAATGGTGTGTCAAATGTACCCACCGGGCAGCGCGAGGGGAGATATGTCAGTTCGGGCCGCGCAACGTCCAGGGGTGGACTTTTCTCCAACAATCAACCCCTTGGCTAGTAGCCGCTAAGAGCGTAAGTGGTTGGTGCTCATCCGTCTAGCGTCGCATCCTCCACAGTCGCCTAATTGTACAAGACCCTCCCCCGCAACTGTCCGCGGCAAAAAGAAGACGCCAATGTTGCGTTGACGCAGCTGAGGTTGGACGACTCGTCGAAAAGGAATCCGGACCGAACAAGCTGCGGCGTAGTCTGTAGAGGCGAACGCCTCATCAAAGACCAACCATGGCGTTCAAGGAACAAATTGCGCAAGATTTACGAACGCACATCAGCACGGCGAGACCACGGCTGGCAACGCGGTTAGGCACCGTGAATGGCTGTCGCTCCTGGCCCCTGTGCAGGCATTGATGACCATTCGGAGGCACGACAGGGGCGTGCTCCACGTGGTGGCGGGCTGTTGTTCTTTTCCGTCCTGTACCGCTTGAAACTCACACGCGACAGCATTCCCATGTCCGCAAAGTTTACTCTTCCTGCCGACAGGGAGCGCCCAGCCTGTCTACGTTGAAGCAGTGGAGCTCACCCGGGAGGGCTGAGTACAACCCGCTTCTCGAGTCTTTTCCCTGTATCAGACAAGTACCTCGACTCAATATTGAGCATCCGCTCGGTTGGTAATACGCTGGCTGATAGACAGGGGACGGGTGCATTGGCACATGCCGAAGTTTACACTCATCAACCCTGCAGCTGTAGCGTGCTGAAAAGCTTAGGCAATCGTCTAGGACCCGTCCACGCCGTCCAACATGCCGCGTCTGGTGCACCTGCATATCCGCCTGGCCTGACACAGAAGCCAGTTGGACGATCTCCTTCCTTTCAAGTGTTCTACCCATATCAGGCGTGCTACTCCACCCCAGCTAGTTCTGGCATCTATTGCCATTATTTCCTATATCCTTTGCGCATACCCCAACCTGTGGATCACTCTTGCGGAGAATACCTCTAGTGTTGATCACTCTTTTGTGTATACAACAAGCTAAACTCCAAATCACCAGTTATCTCCGACCTGATTGATCAATCAACACACGAGAGTTGCATAGTGGCTCCCTGATTGGAAATCGCCAGACTGTGGAACCGCGACCGGACCTCCAGAGGGCACGAGAGCGAGACGGTTTCGTCGCGAACAGATTCGACCCCCCCTTCGCTATACCAACCATGGTATCTTGATGCGTTGAGAGCACAAGTACTTCCGCACATCCTATCGGGCCGCTTGATACTCGGTTACGACCCTACATTACAACTATGGCGCCCTACGACATGACCGATATAACCTCTGTTCTACTTGAACGCTCTCTCGAAAAACGATACTTTGACGCTCCGCACAGTATGGACCCGCTCACCCCCCTCTATAGGGCGGGGCTAATTCCACTCGCTATTTGCGCCACAATGAGCTTAATATCAGTCACGGCCTTACTGGGATTCATTACACAGCGGATGATTTCGTGGCGGAGACACTACAGGCAATACGTCGGATACAACCAATATGTTATTCTCATCTACAACCTCTTAATCGCCGACCTACAACAGTCTATCGCATTCTCTATATCGTTCCACTGGCTCCGAATCAATAAGATCGTAGCACCGACCGGCGCATGCTTCCTCCAAGCGTGGTTTTTACAGATTGGGTCAGTATTCTCACGCACAAGATATGTGAGATATGTACTAACTCGCGATACTATCGTTTAGAGATGTCGCAAGTGGCTTCTTTGTTCTCGCAATTGCGATACATACTTGGTTGGGCGTGGTCAAAGGATACAAAATGCCGTACAGGTGGTTTGTGGTATCGATCCTCTCGATTTGGCTCTTCTCGTTGATCCTTACGTTACTTGGACCGGCTATGTACCAGGAGCGATATTTCGCTCGCGCTGCAGCATGGGTATGCTCTCTTCCACTAACAAATAATACGGAGCTGACTTCAGCCAGTGCTGGGTTTCAAGAGAATACCAAAATGAAAGACTTTGGTTACATTACCTCTGGATCTTCATCGTCGAGTTCGGCACGATCATCATCTACGCGCATGTCTTCTTCCACCTACGCGGCCGCATTCGAAGCATCATCGCAAACGACACTAGCAAGCTCACACGCGCGACGAAATTCATGGTCATGTACCCCTTTGTATACGTCGTACTCACGTTGCCCATAGCAGTGGGTCGCATGGTAGCGATGACCGGTACCGAACCACCAGACCTCTTCTTCGTTGTCGCTGGGTGTCTTCTCACATCATGCGGATGGATCGACGCGCTTCTATACGCCCTGACAAGGCGGGTCTTGGTATCCGGAGATCTGAGTACAGGGAATTACAACAGAACTGTCACCGCAACGCTCACCAATGCGGCACGCCCAGGCGACGACGACCATTACGGCCTACAATCCATGAGTGGCAAAGAAGCCCTTACATCGACTACTGCACGTACCGTCACCATAGTAGGTGGCAGCAACCGACTATCGCGAATAGTCGATCACCGCCGTGGGCGCAGTCATACATTGCGGTCACGGCATGAAGATACGCTACACGAAGATGAGAGTCCTACCCGAACGGGATCAGCAGACTCGATCCTCAAGAACACGGTTTCAGGACATGGCATAAATATCATCACGGAAACAAGTGTGCAGGTGGAGACGGCCGAGGACAAGGCGTTTGAGGCAGGACGACCACGGTCGAAAGACTGGAGTGACGACTATAGCCGAGGATCATGATGATTCAGGCATGGAGCATACCTCTCCTACACGAATTCTGATGAAGACATCACTTCCAAAATTATCATTGTATACTACTACTGTTTTTTCCCTCAGCAAAGCGTAGGCGTTGGAATGGCGCTCATTTCTTTCTCCTTTGTTCTTCAAGCACTGCCTGTTGTACCAAACTGTCTACCAAGAGGTAGCGACGAGATACCCGAATCAAGTAAGCAACAACCAATATCAAGACATACATGCATCTACTTCTGTCCCTTTGATCAACCACACCATGGACCAAGAGTCAGGCCACATGGAGATATCCGAATGAAAACAAATGTCCAATGTAAATTTATTCACTTTGACCCCATTATGCTGGTGAACCCTTTAGCCATTTTCTTTTCTGCTCTCCGCAGCTCCTTTGACATGTCAGTGTCGTCCGTGGCGCTCTTCGGGGAAGTGGTTGTGATGCCGCCCCGTTATTCTATATTTTCTTTGTTCGGCTATCCTACCAACTGGACTGGCTACATAACAAGGGTTATGTAAGACCGATGGAATGAAACTGGATCGTCCTTCGGGTCGCGTACTGTACCAGGCTATCGAGCGCACACCCAGACACCAAGCCGCCATATCAATTCGTGCAAGTGCAACCATTGAGATCTCTTCACACTATTTTGTCTTTCCAGGCCAACATGATGGCAAGTTCCAGGCGAAAGGATCTACAAACATGATAATAAGCAGAGGCCAAAAGCGAGGTAAGTTCCGAAGAGTATGATGTGCAAAAATAGCAACGAGCGTGAAGGTATCATGGAAAAGGCGTAAGTCTAGTGTCATTGGATCTATTTGCTGTTTGTACAGGGTATCGTATGCTAATCGAGTATGGTACAATCATGCTCAATTCGGCGTGTCTATTGTACAGTGTCGTCTCTTAGATAACTGAAGTGGCGTGATGTTGGCATAGGTTTTGTTAAACTATGTTATCATCATATCCACGAACATTGGGGAGGTGGAGGCAAGGTATCTTATTCAGCGTGGGTTCCGACGTGAGCGCATCGTTCCTCTGGTAGGAAGTCGGATGCGAGATCTCAGCGTTTCCAGGGCTTCAGTTGGCAATGCATGATCCAAATCGAAGGCAACGGGGACGTCGTCATAATCATGCTGCGCATCTGGCACATTTTCCTTCCCCGATGGGTAATCAGGGGAGTGTTGCGCGTCGTGTTCCTGGACTTCCGTACCGTATCGACGAGCTGCGCGCCTAGATTGGGGACGTCCAGTACTCTGAACCCGAGCAAGCTTCTGTTCGAGAAGCCATGCCTTGCGCTTGTATTTCAAGAGCATTTCCTTTTGCGCGAGCGCCTCTTTCTTTGCCTCTATATCCGCAGCTGTTGTGTCATATTCGCTATGAATACTCGCTTCGGTTGGTCCGCGTGTCCGATGCTTGTTTGCGTTGGTGTCATGGTGAGGGGAGAACCGAGAATGCCTGTCTTGACGCGGCAGTGTGCTCTGAATGCGCAAAGTCTGCCGCAAGAGTTCTTGTTGTAGTCGTATGAGCTCCCGCTCTCTCTGTGCCAATTGAGCTTCTCGAAGCTCCACGTCACGCTCTTGGGGTGGTGCTTGTCGGGAAGGCTTCGGTTTGTGTACGTTAGAAGGCAGAGGTGGACCCGCCCGAGACTGTACATCTAGCGAATGAAGGTGCCTCGCTGGTGCCTTTGGAGGCAGTCCCGCGGCTTCACGAGGTCTTTTGGCCTTGGGGTTTCGCGCCTGCTTCTTCTCCGCTAACGGGGGCTTTTTTATGTGCGGTTTAGGCGACAGGTGTAGACCATTCCCCAAGCGAACGTTGGGTTGCAAGATGCCATCGATCAGTGTACCCCGAAACGTCTCTAGAGCCTCGCTATTCCGCAACCTGTCCCATTTATTCAACTGGGGAGCGTCGTTGAAGCTTGCGGAGATAGGGCGGCTTTCGGTGGAGTCGAGAGTCAATTCAACGTCTTCGAAGGGCGGGTCGACGACTGATACTCTTTGGTTGTCCTGGGCGTTGCGGGCCATGATGCGGAATGTGTTTTTCAGTTTCGAGTCCTTGCTGATACTGCCGTTAGCATGTAGACAAAAATGGTGGGCAATCTGGCTTACTCGATTATGACGAGGCGCGTCCTAAGCGGGTCTTGTTTGCGAATTGCCTGCATCTTGGGTGTAGGCCCACTTACAAAATGCGCGACTATCTTCATGTGCGCTTCAAAGGCATCGTGAGGAAGCCATTCCTGAGGATGTATAAAGACGGACCCATCCTCAAAGTATGCATATCCGGAGGGGTACTTTCGTTTGCTGCGGGCGTACAGGCTCCCCAAATTCACAGAGTTATACAGCGGCCTGGCTAGGCCGAGGGAAGGTACAGACCCCCAAGGCGGAACGCTGTACAGGCTCCCCAGATTGACGAAATTACTGAGTACCGGTCGACGAGACATGGCTGCTGCCAAGGGTGCCGCGGTCCTAAGCCTAACTTTGTGTTCTACAGTATGTTTCGCGAATGACAAGTACTCTCTTTGCGGCGGCGGCGAATCGTGATGCGTTCAGGGTATGCAGGCGACACGGCCATGGCAAGTTGTTAGACTCCGCGGGTAGGGTAGGATAGGGCTAGGGCTATCGAAAAGCGACGAAGCGCATAGCAGGCGACCGCGTCCGCACGTGGAATTATGCAGCTAGACAAGACCATCAGCTTCGCTGTGCAGACTGCCTGCCTCGGCGCAGAAGCGGACGCTGGCATATGACAGACATGGCAGAGACGTACCTCGTGGTTGCTGCAACACTGGTGTGGTGGCTTCGAAGGATTCACGATGCAGCACCCAGATTATTGCGCACGAGCCCGTTTGAGTCGGGTGTACCGATCCGCCACTACCCCTTCGTTGATCGACATGTATCTTAATTGCACCTCACGTTGAGTTTTTACCTCGTCATACCCCTCCTTCTCCGGGCAATCGACATGGTTCAAATTTCGTTGTACTCGTCAAATTTCTCCTTACTTGCAACCGCATCTTCCTACATTCCCGTCCATCACACTCACCACTACAAATGCACAACTGGATACCTCACAACACAAATCGACGAAGAACAACCCAGTCTTTTCATAATCTTCTGATCAAGCATGTGCATGGCATATTTCAGCCCGGCTGCCATCTAATACTTTACCCAAAGACCATGTCGTTGCGGTCAAAATAGTGACAGCCTGGTGACATATCGCATCGTCAACCCATCAACGCCAAATAATTTTCCCGCCTCGACTTTCACTTCAGAAATCAAAAGTAGCGCAAGCCATCATCATGGCCGTTTGTCCATGAGCGAACATGGTCCTGGAACCCCGGCCCACTCTATCGAGCGAACCAGTCGTTGCATCTGCAGAGCAAGTGGTGCCAGATGACACGGTCCGATCGGGTATGTTTGCCGGGCTTTTATATGACGATCCATGATCTATCTCGCCGTGCGAGAACACGGTTGACCAGTTCCTCTCGCCCGCCATCTAGTATAAGCCTCGTGTTCACGCCGCGTCCTGCTTCTCAACTATGCTATCTATCGCCATCGACCGAGTGGAAGGAGTAGTTGGTGTCGGCGGTGCCTTTGCTTCAGCCTTGACGGGAGTAATTTGAGGCTGCGGCTGTGGCGGTGACTGTAGTTGCCCCGCGGGCATACTCTGAGTCGGCGACAAGGACATGGAAGCATCGTCCTCGGTAGGTTCATTCTCTTCTCCGATTATCTCGTCTACTTCTCGCAGCCAGTTGGCTTTGAGGACCTCCATGGGAGGATCCAGGTCGCCAGGTTTCCCACCGCGTCGAGCCTCCGCTGCAGTCATCTTCCTCTCCCCGCGTTTGTGAGGGTGAAAGTGCATGCGTCGGAGGTGGCTTGCGGCATTGTAGCATTCGTTGTACCTCTTTCCAGTCTGGCATGCCTTACAGTTGGCCAGGAATGACTTGTCGGGTGAAGTGTCGATGGTCACCCAGACTTTACGTGCTTTTTTGTGGACGCGGTTGGTATGACGTCGCAGCTCATGCTCACTGCGGAAGCCATCGGGATAGTCCGAGCAGACGGGGCACTTTAGTCGCAATACTCTGCGTGATGGAGGTTTGGAGCCCGCTTCGAATGTCGGCGAAGTGTTAGGCGTAGTCTCAACGCTTGGTGCTGTCACAATGGTTTCCCTTGGGGCTGGAGCTGGCTCTATTGGTTCGCTAGCTTTGGTATCCGTGACGGTAGGGGTATTGGTCGGCGCATCTTCTTTCATCCTGGCTCTGGTTCTTGTTGGAGGCATAAACCTGACGGCACTTGATAATGTCCAGATAGGATCCGGCCCGGCTGGAATACTGTTGTTCTGTGCGATTCTGTTCCGCGGTCCGATACAGTCGAACGTTGGGGAGGCTCGCTTGGTGGGGCGAGTATTATCGCTCTAACGGCAGCTAAATCCGACAGGTTTAGAGAATGGCAAGTGGAATCCTGGGGTACTAGGGACGTGTGATGTGTTTCCAAGTCGATCAGGGAAGCGCGGGGGGCCAGGCAGCAAGATATCCCGATTTTCGCTGGGCCCAGTGGAGTGCGCACGAGGCTGGAATGGCGCAGTCAGCCTCGTTTCCCATCGTGAGTGGGCGAGCCTTGAGCTGCAAGCCACGCTATAAACGGCAAGCTGGCGAGCTGGGTGCTTATTGGATCTGCTGCCTCAGGCTGAACGACTTCTGCTGAGTGCCATGGCGAATCAAGTGACGGAACCCTGTAAAGCTGGGCCAGATAATCAAAAGGAACGAAGGATGCCGCCAAAACCCTGCTCGGATCATTCCGCCTCGCGACGAACTGCAAGTCCAAGAGCGCGGAGGGTGTCGGGCTTGCTAGGGGGAGCGAGCTGTCGTGGTTCATGGCTGGATCATGCTTTTCCTATTTAGAAGTTCCGGTCGCGACCGAATCTCGCAACACCGAACCTAGACATTGACAATTCACATGGCATCATCACCCGACATTAGTACATCCCTTCTGGATACTTCTGGCAAGATGGCATCAGCATCTACCGCCCTTTGCTCTCGTCTTTTTCCTTGTTCAGCCTTGCTCCGGCCAAGTACCGGAAGACGCCTTTTTGGCTGGCCCAAGCGGAGCCGAGGTTTTGGGCGAATCAGCGACCGAAGGAATTTGCTTGCTTTACGAGGAGTCGCCGATTCAACGACCCAATTGGTGCTTCGTCAAGCCTCGATTCCAGCTGTAGAGGCATCGTCTGCACCTAGGAAGCACGACGTCCCCGTCATTCTCGATCGGCTGCAGCCTTCTTCAACTGGCTCATGTTGGTCTTGCACTCTCCGTCTTGCACGTCTGAGCAGGTGGGGCGCAATTCGACTGTACGAAGGCATTGATCCTTCGCCTTGCTCAAGTCAGACTAGGTTGCCAGCTTCGATATGCGGTATATGGGCACTACACGTAAGATCGGTCCACACCTGGTCTGAGGCTGACGTCCAACAGCCACGAAACTTTATCCACCGTCTGGCATGTGAGGACCCTACCGCGGGCATGGTACCCATCTTGGCCGCCATCAGAGCATTGACCGCGAAACATCAGACATGCTTTGTTGAACCAATGCCAATTGCGATATGCCTTGCCTTGAGGCATGCTATGGAGATGATTTCTGTTTGATTCGCTTCTGACGTTGTTCCGATGCTACTCTGACAGGCTTCAGCGCGCTACATGTCAGCCTTCCCGCCCGACGCTCAACGCACGCGCCCTACGTAGGCAAAAGGTGCGAGAAACGCTTATCGATTCGTAAGCCTTCTAGCCTGCATAGGGCTGGATCCACGTTTCAGGTCTCGAAAAGCCCGTCACTTTTGTGAAGTACAGGAAAAACCAACGGTCGCAATGCGATCGAGGCTTGCGTACTCTTTCGACTTGATCCTTTGCATGAAGACTGCTTCTAGCTGCATAGATTAACAAGTTTTAGCAGATGGGTAGACTCTTGGCTCCTGATTCGCTCATGTCTAGTCGCACTGGTCAACCAGTTGATTCTCGGCTTGCCCCTCTCTCCGAACCAAGTGTCGCTTTTTCCCTCAGCCTCACGCCATGGAGGCGGGCATAGTACAGCACAACTAAGACGGCCGATGTGGGCCATGGCTATCCTGTTCCGTAGCCAGGAAGCAGTGCAACGAACGGTCAGTCTTTCGGAAGAAGAGCTGAGCATATAGCTCGCATTCTACTATGTACGATCGATTTAGCTCGCCGGAGCGATAGTCGCACTTGCTCACATGGTGCCTAATGATGCGTCCTGGTCGTTTGGTGACACGTCTATGGGGATGTCATGGAGATTCTAGATACGACAAACAGCTTCCTCCAGACACTACCTCCATCCAGATGCCATTATCTACCAAGTTTACCCAGAACACTGCTCTGTATCAACCCATGTACAAAACCTATGAGCGCCATAGAGTAGCTGATGATACGGTGAGTGGGAGATGATCAAATCGGCTCTCCAAATGCAAACCAGGCATCTTAGCACGACGTTTGGTAGAGATACACAAGGGATCCCCAATGCCAGCCATGCATGTCTGGAGACAATCGCGTGTCTAATAGCCTCTATCGCATGTACTCCCGATACAAGATCTGGTCATATGCTGAGAGCAGGTGTTTTTGTGCGTTCGGAATCTTTGTGGAGTGTTGTTGTCCACGCATGTCCTGCCCTTTACATGTGAGCATCATTCGTCGCGACGAGCATTTAGCCTACTCTAAAAGTACTGCCGTTGATGCTAAGACAGGGAAAGACAAGCCGCTACCAAAGTGCCGGTACTGTTGGACGCCTGAAGTTTTTCGGCGTGCTGGAGCCGACTAACTCGTCTGAAAAGGCCATGCATGACCGCATGCCTTTCACAGCAGAGAATGCGATGTTGGGGAGCAAGGATTTGGCGTCCGCGTGTTGGCTTACCTAGGTCATCCCCTGTAGCAAGACTGATACTCTGTGCTTAGTGAGAGATACTCGAGTGGACAGTCAAGACGTGATTCCGTACGTCTCGCAACAAAGTCGATGTTCGCCCTGGTGAGTTGGATACGTGAGAGAGAAAGCTAAGAAGCCGTTAAACACGGACCCACTGTTGACGTTTGGGTGACAAACAGGGGTGCAGGCGATCATGCTCTCCACCCGAGGCCAAATCTCTGGACAGCAACGAGCCGCTCCTGCTCACCCCACATATGATTTCATACCCTCGCTGGAGAGCGACATAGGACATTCACGTGAGCATCTCGTCGCGACGTCGCCTGGCTGCGATACCACGGTTACAGCCGCACCTCTGCTCTGCGCAGCCGTCGTCATCGCCATGCGACCCCCTGGCCGTTCGAGGTGACATAGGCGCTATCTCAAGAAATGTCAGCACCGTCCAGCCATGGCCGGCCCTCGGGAGACTCGGACCGCTGGACAACCTCCTCCCACACGTACATTGCCAGCAACTCGGGCGCATACACAGACAATGGCGAGGGGAGCTCGTCCCCGCGGCGAAGCCAAGATTCGCGGCCCGGCACAGGTGCAACCAACGGCCTGGGAGGAAGCGCAGCATCGGGGAACCTGCTGGCTAGGGACTCGGTGCACGAAGAAGACTTTGCGCGCCGGAAGCAGCGCGTGAGGAGATCTGGCGGCTTTCTCCTCGATTCAAACTTCTCCAGCGGGCCACGGCAACGCCACGCCAACCACGAGGCTCGCGGGGAGGACAAAGGAGGCAAGCGCAGCTCGCGACACTATGGCGCCCACGAGAAGGAGGCAGGAAGCTCGCCGCTGTCGCGAGAGGTGCAGCGAGACGGCCCCAATCCTGCTGCGCCCGGCGCAGCATCCCGCATCGACTTTGCCGATTCACAGGACCGACACGACGAGCGCATGCGCCTTGGCAAGACGAGGAGGAGTGCATACGATATGCCGTCCACAGTCCATGACCGCGATCCTTCGCCCAACACTGCGCCGCCACGGCAGGCCATTGATCCGAACCAGCTGGTACACATGGCCCTGAACCTGAGCGAGAGCCGGAGGAGACATACCAACACCGGCCAGCTTCTGTCGTCCCAGCCACGCGTCGCCTCTGGTTCGCAACGCGAAGGCAGCTTCTCCAACTATGGCGCTGGCGGCAGTCTGAAGCACTATCTCAACGAGCAACGGCGGACGTCACGCAATATATCCCCAATGGGCAAGAGCTCTCCTACCCGCCACATGTCTACCTCGATGCAGAGAAGCGGATCCATTGCCTTTCCCGTGTCCCAAAACATCAATCCCTCAGCTGCCACGCTTGCACGAGTAGAAAAGGCCCGCGCATACATCGAGCTCCGCATTGAGTACCTCCGACTACTGGAGTTCCTCCCGCCCCTGAAGCCCGACGCGAACGCCCCAGGCAACTTTGTCTTCACGTCGACCAACAGTCCAGGCAGTCCCCAAGCGCAGCTCACTCGTGTGCCGTCTCATGCTGGCAAACAGCATGAGCTCGGCCGGCCATACAACCCTCTGCAATACATTCGAAACCGCCGGAGCAGGGCTCGGGAGCGCTTGACGCTCCATCACTCTTCAGAGGAATTCGAGGATGTCGAGCAGGTACGCGAATGGGTAGATCGTGTGGAACAACAGGCCAAACGAGCCGGCTATCGTCGAGACGATGCGGTACAGCTACCCAAAATCCATCACGATCACGAAGTGGGACCGGCGCCCCAGAAGCCTGCAAGACCTCACAAAGGCTGGATCTTCAGCCCACAGGAGTTGCTTGCGGATGCACACTGGTTGGAGCAAGACGACAACAAAATGCTGGTAGAAAACCGCTATGGCCGAAGGGTCTACCCACCCAAGGAGGTGCAGCAGAAAGACTTTCTCTCACCACGCGCAAGCAAAGAATATTCTGGGGACCGAAGAAAGAGCTGGGTCGATGGCTTCCCCAGCATCGCAGTTGATCATACGACAGGCGATGAAAGCGACAAGGGCAGCGAGCGTGGGCGCAAGCGAAGGCTACTTCCAGCGCTGCGCACTGACAGTCCGAGAGGAGGCAAACATTCGAGGCGGGGCTCGCGACTGCGCAGCCATGATGATAGCGACAGTTCAGAGTCGGAATCCGATACCAGGAGATGGAAAGCTCGTATTGTCACTGATCCAGATCACAACATCGGTCCGCTGGCCTTGCTTCTAGAGCAACAAGCTAGACAGTCACTGAGCGAAGCCAGGCCACCCCCTGACTTCACGCCAGATACACCAAACAAGTGGGGTCGCAACGGAGACGTTCCCTCCGAAAGCAAGCCTCCCCGAGACTCGCTGGAAGTTCCCCGACCTACAAATGGCTTTGCATTTATCAAGGATCGTGGCAACTTCAAGATGCCGCCAAAGCCTCGTAAGAACCCTAGTCTATCCATCGATGATCCGGAGCCTCGATCGTCTTTTGATGATCAGGACAGCACGGCACCAAACACTCCACATGCCAAACGGTTCCCGCATATTGGCAGCGACTTATCACCGCCCCCAAGCCGATCCGAGTCACAGACAAGGAAAGCAAAACGAGGCAAGTTCAACACTATCTTTCATTCGCATGAGCATAGTGAAGACCACAAGCACGAATTGCGTCCGGACTCTGCTGGAACAGACAGGAAAGGAAGATCGCGGCAGACCAGTGAGGAAACGCCAGACGACAAACATATCGGCACAGCCATTTTAGCAGCTCCCGGTGCTGTCATGAATCTACTCGGTCATCGCAAGAACGATAGTGTCAGTAGCTTGCCTAGTCCGGACAAGCTCCGCCGCCGAGATGCCCAAGAGCCGCATTCTGCTGTCACTCGATTCTTCAAGGGCGTGAAGAACGAGGGTACAAAAGTCGGTGACATCATCTTCAGAAGAGACCGAGCCGATGACTCTGACGCGGACACCATGTCTGACCGTAACTCGATCGACTTTGATGACGACGGTCCGGTCAAAACCAAACATACCAAACGGCCCCCGATCAGTCGAACCGTCACGGCAGGTACAGACGGTAGCATCACAAACAAAGAACGTAGCCATCTGGAACTGCCCTCGTTCCGGCCGGTCCACACGATTGCCGACGAAAACTCGGATTATGAGCATCACATCTCACGTCAGGCACGAGAGCAAAAGAACAGTCGCTCGCTTCGGGTCGATCGGCTATTGCCACCACGCATGGATCTGGGCACGATATCTGGAAATTCTTCCACGGGGTCTCTCACTCTTACGCGCAGCCACAGCCAGGAGCGAATTAATCAAGTGCTCGCTCGGCCTGGTGGTGACATGGCGGGGCTGCCACCCACTGGACTAAGAGATGCAAATAGGCAGCGCAGTAGCTCTCGACCTGGCCTTAACAGTAGACATTGGAGCATCGCTGACGGTGACGATAATGCCGTTGATCGGAACAAGAGCGATGCGAACACAGTCACTCAGGCAGACATCGCTCGCGTCCGCGCACTCTTTCTCTGCTCAGGTGTCAAAGCGAGAGAGATTACACGACGAGCGAATTCTACAAGAGAACCGCCTCCCGACTTTCTTTCGCGCGCTGCCGCTACATCAAAAATGAAAATCTACCCCGTGCCGCGCAAGGAAGAACATGTTCTTGCCGCGCGCATACTAGTCAAGGACCTAGAGTCGTCGACCAAGGCTTTACAGACTTCGCTTGAGAGCTTCCGTGACAAAGCCATCCAGCAACTCACAAATCAGATTTCGGCTTTGCAATCTACGGTTGACTCAGACCTTATGCCGCGTATCCTAGAAAGCGGAGACAAAGCTGTGCGCATCACAAGTGAGGTATCTGGACAAGGTCCATTACAAGTTAAGCAAATCACAGACGAGATAGACCGCATGATTCGCACGCGCAAACGTAGAATGCGCTGGGTTCGGGGATTTGGATGGATGCTGGTCGAGTGGGCTCTTGTTGCACTCATGTGGTGTCTGTGGCTTATTGTTGTGCTCGTCGGGTCCGTCAAGAGAGTGTTTGGTGTGGCCATGGGAGTGATCCGGTGGCTGCTGTGGCTCTAGGTGTGCCCAGCAGTATTTCATTTGTTTCCTTGCATATGAGGATGTTAGGTGTTCCTGAACATCTCTCGCCTACGGAGTTTCGGGTCATGGGCAGCTCGACCGGTTTGGATACCGTGATACCACGCGCTTTAGAATGTTGTATGAATATTGGAAGGATTCATCTTGGTTTACATGGCGCACATAGATTTGTAATAACTTTAATTGAGTTCAAGATATGTACACCGCTCGCGCTGACTGCCTAAATCCTTCAAATACTTTCAGTGTCTGATTAGACACGTATGTTCTTGGTGTTGTTGGTTTTCGAGGTTGCTGTTTCAAGGTGAGTCGCACTTGTCTAGACCAATCCGCGCCACATGGCTGGGGCTGGGCGCCTGAACGCGTCGACGTCATAGGCGTCTTTGCTTGACAAGCTTCACCCTTCCCTCTCCACAACACTAATCAAACACAGGCAGAAGCGTGCAAAGCTTCCGCGTCACATCGTCTTCCGTTTTGCCAATCTCCGACCCTCTGCCCTGTATCGACATGAGACATTACTAATTATCTCTTGTTCGACCACAGATATCAGAGATGGATTTTCAGACGGTGTTCGTCGCCAAAGACAGTGACACCAGCCATGTCCAGTCAGTACGTACCTGCGTCTACAACCAGGCTTTACTCAAAGCACGTGTACTAACATACCCTGTCATAAGTCTAGCGGGCCATCTTCACTTGCAGCACTCGCAGCAGCTTTCATCCCTACGGCCATCATTGCAACTCTTTACATGGTCGCATTCGTCCTCATTAGACATCGCTTTCCCAAAATCTATTCACCACGGACGTACATTGGCACCGTGCCAGAAAAGGATCGCACGCCATGTCCAAAATCGTCGGGTTACTTCGACTGGATTCACACTATGAGAACTGTTCCGGATAAGTTTATGCTTTACCATCAGTCACTTGATTCTTACCTGTTTCTTCGTTTCATGAGGACTTTGATATTCATCTGCATAATCGGCGCTCTCATTACCTGGCCTGTTCTTCTGCCTGCCAATTGGACTGGCGGCGGCAGCTCGAAAGAGCTTAATCGCTTTGGCATTGGCAATGTGAAGAACAAGGACCATCTCTATGCGCATGCTGTTGTGGCCTGGGTGTTCTTCAGTTTTGTCATGTTCACGGTTGCGCGGGAACGACTCTGGCTCATTGGACTACGGCAAGCATGGAACCTGTCAAAACCGAACGCAAAGAGGTTGTCTTCACGTACCGTACTGTACCTCTCGGCGCCTACTACAGCCCTCGACGAGAGCAACATGCAGCGTTTCTTTGGAGAGGATGCAGTCAGAATTTGGCCTATCACTAAGGGTGAGAAGCTGGTATCTCTCGTCTCGGAGAGGAACTCCAAAGTCGAAGAGTTGGAAAGCGCTGAGATGTCTCTGATCCTGAATGTTAACAAAGAAGTCGGAAAGAGCCACAATCGAAACATCAAGTACGAGCAACTGCCGAAGCAGATGAAGAAATCTTTGCGGCCTACTCACAAATCCAAGACACCAGTTGTTGGCAAGGAAGTTGACAGCATCAGCTATTATCGGGATCAGATCAGAGAAAAAGAGGAAGATATCGAGAAGGCTCGCGAGTCGAATGAGACAGCCGAGAGTCTTGGTGGAGCTGCAGCAGTCTTTGTAGAGTTCCGCACGCAACTTGCGGCTCAGCGAGCGTACCAGCAGATCGCATCGGCTGACGTCCTTTCTCTTACGCCTCGCTTCGTCGGGACTATGCCCAACGAAGTTGTCTGGGCCAACTTAAACCTAGCACCTGCTCGTCGCATATCACAGAGTGGCGTCGCCCTGACTCTCGTAATCGCTACGATTGCGTTTTGGTCCATTCCAGTCGGCATAGTTGGTGCTCTTTCTAACGTTCAATATCTTGCCGAGAATGTTAAATGGCTCGCGTTTCTCAACAAGATTCCATCAGGGATTATGAGCCTTCTGAGTGGTCTACTCCCTCCACTGGTACTAAGCGCGTTAGCCAGATATGTACCGAACATCTTCAGATGTAAGTGTTTTCCACTTGCCGATATTGCTGTTCTATAGCTTACACAGCACAGACATCTTTACTACCTTTGGAGAGCCGACCAAGACTGTCATTGAGATCAAGGTCCTGAAGTGGTACTTCGTTTTCCAGGTACTCCAAGTCTTCCTTGTGACAACACTCGCTTCGGGTGCTGCGGCAGTAGCATCACAAATTGTTCAAGACCCAAGCTCGGTACCTCAACTTCTCGCAGAGCGTCTGCCAAGGGCATCAAACACATACCTCGCGTACTTTGTCGTCCAAGCTTTGACTAATGCCCCGAGCAACATACTGAACTACACCGATGTTCTCTCGTTCTGGTTCTTTGACAAGTTCTTTGACAAGACGCCTCGCCAGAAGTACAATAGCTACATCACAATGAGGGGCATGGCTTGGGGCAAGCTTTTCCCGAAGTATGGCAACTTTGTCATAATTGGTAAATTAACCTGAACACATCGAGTGGCATATTACTGATCTCTCGCAGCAATCGTTTACGCCTGTATTGCACCTCTCGTTCTTGGCTTCGCCGCCATTGGCCTAGTGATATTCTACTGGAGCTATCGATACCAGTTATTATATACCGCACAGTCCAAGATTGACACCAAAGGACATGCCTATACGCTCTCTCTGCAACAGATCCTTGTTGGAATCTACCTCGCTGAGATCTGTCTTATCGGTCTCTTCAGCTTACGCGACGCGACTGGTCCCTTAATCATGCTTGTCGTCCTACTCCTTGCTACGATCATGTTCAACTATACCACGAACCGCTACCTTGCTCCCCTCGAGCAGTTTTTACCTGCAGATCTTGCACTCGAATCTGGGGACGATGAGCAAGCGCCACTGCTATCTTCTGCAGAGGAAGGCGAGTCGGATGCTTTGGAGCACGCAGAGTCGAGGATCAATCGTATAAGCGAACGGACACGCGTACCACCCAAAGTTGTCTCACCACTGGCCCGCTTTCTGCAGCCACACATCTTCGGTAGCCATACTGCCTTGAAGGCTTGGCTGCGTGATGGCGATTTTGACGAAGACGAAGAACCACAATACAGCGAAGAGGATCTGAAGAAGGCATATCTCAACCCAGCCTTCACCAGCAAGACGCCCATAGTCTGGTTGGCCAAGGACAGTATCGGTGCTAGTAAGCACGAGATCAGTGAGAACGAGAAAACTGGGTTGAAGGCTACCGACCAAGGTGCATGGGTTACAGGGGACGGGAAATTGAAATGGAGTGTGGACAACTTTGAGGAGCTGCCAGTGTTCAAGAAGGCTATCAAATGGTGATCTGCTTCTACACTAGGTGTTACCTAAGTTGGAGCATGAAAAGCGAGTATACGACTTAAAAAGCGAGAACACGTAATAGTGGAATAAAGAGAGATTTCACCAGTCCTAATCTTAACAAAAATTGACACTCGTGAACTAAGATCAGGTACTATCTACTCATTCATCTTTGTCTGGATCAGACTGCTCTTCAAAAAGTTTCTGTCCTTTCTCCAGAAGTCCCTCATCATCCTTACCATCGTCCTCTAGCCCGGCCAGCACCGCAGTCTTTCTATAGGCCAACGACTTCACTACGCTCTCCTTGAATATCTTCATGGTATTTCCGTAGGCTGGGTTCTTCTTGGGAAAGTAAGGGAGGCAAGCTAGGTCCTTTGGTGTCAAGTTGTACCTGTTCTTACACTCAGTTTGGTTGATGAGATCGAATGGCTCTTTGGCGAGTCTCTCGTCCTCATCAATAGAGTTTTCGGATACGTAGGCTGCCCATTTCTGCTTCGGTGTCTTCTCCTTTTCCTGTTTCTTGGTTTTGGCTGGCTTGTCCTCTTTCTTTGGTTTCTCAGTCTTGGCTGGCTCATCTGCGTTCTCATCTCTTGCCGTGTCCTTGTCTTTAGTTTCACTTCTCACAGACTTCTCTTCCTCTACATCGACATCGTCCTTGTGCTCCTCAGTCCACAACTGCTTCCCTTTCTCAACAATTTCCTCATCGTCTCCTTGGGCGCCCTCCAGTACACCTATCTTTCTAAACGCCAGCTCTCTTACATCCTCCTCTAGGAACAACTTCATCATACCTGGGTACAACGGGTTCTTCTTCTCGAATCGTAGCAGTGAATTCAATTCACCTTTCTTCACGCCATACTTCTTGAGCGCATCAGTTTGAGTGATGCTCTCATCCTTACCCGGCTCTTCTTCTAGCATCTCGCCCTCGATGTCGTGGGAAGAGAGCCATTCTTGCCAGGCTTTTTTGTGGGCAGCTTTGTCGGCTTCTGCTTTTTTCTCTTGTGCTTCTGCTGCGAGTGTCGTGGGGTCTTTCTTTTGGCGTTTGGGCTTTGGGGCTGTGGAAGTCGTCATGGCATCATTTTGGTTGCCGATCGCGTCGTCGTTCTCATTATCGGACTCTGCGGCGCGCTTCTTGGTAACGTCTTTCCGCGGTGCCTTCTTCGGTACCCCGGCCGCCTTTGGTGTCTTCTTGGTGGTGGTCACACCTTCCTTCGAGTGCGCCGTTTTCGTTTGCTTCTTGGCCCTTTTTTTCTTGTCCTCGAAGTCTGAGCCTTCTGACGCAGAGGTGTACTTCACCTCTTTAGTCGCGCGACCGGATCTGCGTGTCGACATGATCGGAACTAAGATATTGTGTTCTCTCGTTCAGGTACGGGGATTGCACGCAAGTGAGTATGGTCGCCCAATCAGAAAATGCCGTGCAGGTATCTCGTCAAGGTGAACAACATGAACGTCAATCCTTCTAAAATACGATAGCGATAGAAGAAACTGGTTCGGCTATATAGCGATAGCTTATCTAATTTTTCATCTCCCACAACAAGAAAGGACAAAGCAGGTTTCACGTTGCAGTGCTCCTGCCGGATTAGATTGGGCAAGTTCGTTCAAAGGAACGCTTGGGCGTACGCACGCGCAAGGGGGTTGTAAGATTGGACTGCGTCATTGCGGCGATCGCGACGCGAAAACCATGTTTTGGTTGCCGTGTTCTCGACAATCTACCTGACTGGTGGAGAAGGGGGTGAGCTTGGTGAGTACGGACAATTGGTATTCATTTCTCTTCCAAGCTGTGTTTCTTGAGGTAGTGCGTACCGACGTACGCCAAATGCTGGCATTAGGCGGCCTGGAATTGGTTTAAGCGCGCAACTGATAACAAGGCTGCTGTCCTTTCTTGTACACCTACCGTGGAGGCAGAAGGAGCATGAAAACTACACGAGCAAATGCGGCACGATTTCCCAATTACGCCACAGAGGGACTGTCCACTCTCTCCACAACGTCCATGCCATCTTCGCCCCCAATCCTCACACCCTTGATCAGATCTGCCGCTTTCTCCGCAACGGCATACACCAGACTAACGATATTACCCTGTACGTGGGTCGGAAAGATACTAGCATCCACCACTCTCAGCCCATCCACGCCATGAACTCTGAGCTCCTCGTCCACAACACCACCCTTCTCCTTCGGCAACATGGCACAAGTACCAATAGGATGATACTCTGTTACAGTATTGTTCTGCACAAGATCCTTGGCTTCTTCCAACGTCTTGGGGAGCGAACTGAAGTTTTTGGATAATATGATGTCGCCGTTAGGATCTCGGCGGAAGACCGAGGCAAGGGGCTCTACAGATGTGAAGGAGGTGCAGTGAAGAATGGCGCGAGCCATCATGTCAAGATCGAGAGGATGCGAGAAGTACGCTGGGTCGATTGTGGGATGTGTGGTTGGGTCGGAGTTGTTGATGTGAACGGTACCACGGGATAGGGAACGCGTGCTGCATGCGCCAATTGAACACCACATGCCTTCTTCTTCGAGAGGAAATAGCTTGCTGGCGTCATCCGGACGATGTGGCTGAAAACCAGTGGGTAGCATAATGAGTTGGCAGACTGCCTCCTTGGGATCGAGGAGTTGGCGCGCAAGCATGGCATTGCGACCTGCAGGGTCGGCGTCCGGATGCTTACTTGCGAAGTCTTGAAGGAGTGATTGAATGTGCGACTCTGCGTTTGGAAAGTCGGGCTCAATCTTTGAAAGGGAAGCAAAACCTGTCGTGCCAGGCGGTCCTGCAAAAGGGCCGGCTTTGTGGGTGATGTACGCTTCTAGGGCTTGTTGCATGATGGCGGGGTTCTTGAAAGCTTCGGCGGTTGGATATTCGTCTTTCACACCCTGGTGGAATTTAGTATTTTGAAATATGGCTATGATGATGTGTACACTTACTAGTACAAAACCAGTCGCTGTATGATCATTCAAGTTCTCTCCCACGCCTGGAAGGTCGACTATGGTTTCGACGCCAGCCTTGCCAAGTACAGCAGGCGAACCGATGCCGGACAGCTCAAGAATCTGTGGCGAGTTAATGGTTCCACCACAGACGATGACTTCTTTGTGCGCCTTCATCGTGTGTGTAGTACCATCGACGGTAAATTCGACGCCAGTGGCCTTGACTTGTCCAGCGGTCTGCTTAAGCTCGACTTTAGAGACGAGGGCATGAGTTACAAGAGTCATGTTTGGCCTGTCGGCATTGGGCTCGTAGTATTCTCGCGCAGCGTAACTTCGCCTGTTGTGCTCAGGATTAACGGTGCTAAGTTGATTAAACCCGCCGATAGCTGAGCCAGTACGAGGGTCCTTTGCGGGTGAATATCCAGCGTTGGCTATGGTCTTAGGCCACACATCCTGACCCCAAGTGACATCAGTCTTCGCGAAACTGACATGAACTGGACCGGAAGTGCCACGAAGTGACTTGTCAAGGTATTTGTCGTCGACAGCCTTCCCTAAAGTCTCTGATGCGGGATGATATGTCTCAAATTTCCGATAGTAAGGTATCATATCGTCAAAGGACCAGCCTTTGTTTCCAAGCTCTCCCCAGTTGTCCAGGTCCTGTTTGGAAGCCATACTGCACAAAAGTTAATATGTGCAGTATTTCCGGTTATACCTGAGAGGCAGCGCTTACCTGAACATATTGTAGTTTACAGCACTGCTGCCACCAAGAACCTTTCCACGAACCCAACCATGAACACGGCCAGCAGTACCTTCCTAGCAAGACTGTTAGGCAAGACCAATTGCAACATGTTAGAAGCGTACCTGTGGAACAGTTTTATAGTCCCAATCGTATTGGGGCTTGCCCCAAAGCTGGGTGAACATGTTTGGTGCATCGATCAACAGGTCGTTCAGTCCATTGCCGCCAGCTTCCAGGATAGCTACAGTAACGTTCGGATCTTCTGTAAGACGAGCCGCGACTACCAGACCAGCTGTACCTCCTCCACAGACGATGTAGTCTAAAGATGTCAGATGGTTAACGGCGCAGTGTCAGGATCGGACTTCCGGCCTCGATTTATTGCAGTAATGAAAATTTCCACATACCATACGCTTTGTTTGTCAGTTCCTCGAGAGACATTTTGGGTCAATATTCTGGATTGTCGATATAAGAGCAATCGAAGTAGGAACTCACACAAGATATATGAGTTCGCCAAGGGCATTGCTGATGCCGCAATCTATCAAGTGCGCGCTTTCCAAGGGTCTCAGATGCAAGGCTAAGACCATCAGGTGTGCGGGGTTGTGTACTACCGCGAGAGCTATTCGTTCCATTCGTGCCGGCAGAGCCAATCTCTTAATTCTCCAAATGCCCCATATTCTGGTTCGAGTACCATAGCCGTTAAGTCTCCAAGTCGCTAGTCAGATCCGGTTTGGTACAGGCCAGAATATGGGTCAGGCCCCCTAGCAGTGCTTACTCTGTACATTTGACCAGTGCTACTCGGTAACTCCGTAGAACTCTAACGTACTAAGCTGGATGATACTCGGCGGTAGTTGGTCTATACTTCTAAACATGATTATAGACAGTGGGGGGCTCACTGGTATCAATTCTTCTGTCAATTTCCGCGATCGGACTTGGAAAGCTGTGTTGGCGTGAGAAGTAGGAGAGAGACTAGCTTGGGGAGCAGCTGAAGTAGCCCAGGCTCCTAGTCAACATATTTCAGCCCTGGGGTGCCGTTAATTGTGGGGTAGATCCTCGTAATGCGTTGTCTGGGTGCCTTGGTAAGGAGTGGCCGTCAGAGGCTTTAGGAGGTGCTCGTTGCCCTGCAGTAGCGAACAGGCCTCGTAAATGCAAGGCGTCAGCAAATACACCCGGACTAAGTCAGAAATTGAGAAGCATGTGCCAGGTTGTAAGCCGGGACAAGATATGATCTAAATATGAATTTGATTATAGTACCACGACAAAGGTGATGTTCAGCAAGATTGTCGCCATATCGAGGGGCAGGAAGGGTGGGCAGCGGTGTCTGCAGTGACAAGTTCCGCGGCTAGCTGCACAGACCCTCAGGCTGCAGATGCTCCACCAAAAAGTTTCTAGAGCTTGCAACTTTCAACTTGCGACAACGACATCTCCAGATACGCCCGGCCATGCTCACCGAACAATTCGTCGCCGCCATCTCGGCATCGACAAAGCCCAACACGGGAGTCACAAAAGACGCGGGCATTTTCATACATGAGTTCCAGCCACTTGTCGCCCAGAGACATGCTTTCAAGAAGAGCGCGAGTGCGCCAAACGGCATAGCTGTGAGCGCCTCACACGTCTTCGCTGCGCAGTCGGACAAGGCAATTGTACATGTGTATAGCAGGGAGAGGGGTAACCAGGAAGCTCTGGTGCCCTTCCCGGAGAGAATTCACAGCATCGCACTCGCAGCGCAGGACAGCGTGTTACTGCTTGGAACCGAGAGTGGGCGGATATTGGCTTGGGAGGTTAGTCACGCGTCTGGAACAGCCTTGATAGTCCCCAGCTTTTCTAATACATGCCTCAGGTCTGCTCAGGCCGTCTCGTCTCTACATCCACTTCCCATCTCCAGCCAGTCACGAGCATCGTAGTCGACCCGTCCTCCAACTTCTTCCTCTCCGGCTCCTCCGATGCTATGATCCACGTATGGGCACTTCCCGCCATACTATCCTTCTCCCCCGATGCCTCGCGCTCGCCCATACACACCCTCTCTACCCATCGCGGGCCCATATCCTCCATCGCCTGCGGCCACAGCTCGAGCACTGCCAACATTGCCGTATCAATATCAGGGGACAAGTCGGCCATAGTTTGGGACTACCACAACGGACAAGCACTGAGGACCTATCTGCTGCCCGAGATACCTACTGCTGTCACTCTCGACCCCGCAGACCGCGCATTTTACGTAGCTTATGCCGATGGCAGCTTGCAAACTATTGACTTCTACGACGAAGTGCAGAAGACTACTTCGATAGACGTCCTTCGGGATAGCGCCTCGTCTCATCGACCGATACAACCATCACCCAAGAGCCGCTTCAGTGCAGAGTCGCAGAAGCTCGGCGGAGCCCTCGCTCTGACTCTTAGCTGGGATGGTACTTCACTCATCTCGGGCCATGCCAGCGGCAAGGTAGCACTTTGGGATGTCGCAAAGGCAAACTATCTTTCTACTCCCGCCAATCTTCCTGGTCCCGTTTCAAACCTTCGATTTCTCCCACCTACTGGCTTCCCTAGCACAGCGGAACCCACCTTCAAGATTCCAACAATTGTCAAGCCAAAGCAAGATGCAGGACTCACGAGCAGCGCAAATGGCCTGGTTCCGTCAAATTATACTCTAAACCTCCAGCTAAACGGTCGGTTGCGCAGTCCCCACGTTTCTGCTACTGAGAAGAGACTTGTGGGAAGAAGTGCATTTGAAGAGGCCCTTGTACCCCCAAGTTCCCCCGCCGGCATGCTGGAAGAGAGCTTGGCTGAGCTAGACTCATGGGTTACTCAGCCAAAGGGTGGTGCCGCCCCAACGGCTGACTTTATGGCACTAGATGATGGTAGCATGAACGCGTCTGGTGCATCGGGCAAGGCTCAGCAGACCGAAGTCAAGGAACTGAAGAAGCAGCTTGCGAGCTTACAACGCATCCAAATGGTTACTTTCTCACAACTTTCAGAGCTGCGGGAAGAGAAGGACTATTTTATAAGTCAGGAAAAGAAGAGGGCAGAGCGTGCCAAAGCACGAGCGAAAAGGAGACTCACTAACGGCGGAAACCGCAACCACACCGATGGGGATGTGGAGATGAATGAAGGCACAGACGCCACTTCAGGTTCTGATTCAGATGGAATTGATGCTGCCGACGAATCCTGAAACCAACGACGATGGAACTGCATACAAAGGCTACGACGTGAACTCGACTTCTCCACTACAAGGCGGCTCCTGCGGCGTAGTCGGAACAGATGCTGCGCGTACTTGTAACGAGTTTCTTGGCATCACCATTGCACTGAACCTCGATGTGTAGTGTGTGCACGCACCTAGTCTCTTCTTCGCCTAGTACGTATCTCACAACACGGCGAAGGGCCCGAAGCCTGGTCAATATCACTCAAGAGACCTCGGTCTCGATACCGCCGCCCACATTTCCCAGCCCGCAAGTTCCGAAAACACCCGTCCCAGACCATCAAGGCTAGCCTTCGTATCCGACGAACCTGCTATTCTATCGCGAAAACCACAACACATCTACTCAGAATCATCGAACACATAGCCAAGCCCAGTTCAAGCCGACATGGCACAGAGCGGGGTAGCTCATGTAGCTTTCCCCTCGCAACTGTACGACTGTTGACAAACTTCATTGTACTGTCCAAGCACGATGCCGTGTCTTGAATTTCACGCTTGGATCAACGTCAGCTGCACTGCGGGACAAAAAGCCAAATCTAGAGGCTGCTGCCGGTTTTCGATCACGCAGCTCTTCAACCCGTCCTGTTGTGCTACTGCTTGGCTTACGCCGGGGGTTCAGGCTCCATGCGATGATACTTTGCTGATGAACACCCTGCGGAAGAAGTTGGAGACGACATAGATTGCTGCAGTGGGACATGACACCAATACCAGTCGGCAATTGTAAAAGTTCGCACTCACTCGGCATGAGCACTCATGACGGGCGAAACAAACTGAAGGTTAAGGCATGTCTCGAGCGGTGTGAGTATACTCGCATATGTGCGACCTCGCTCGGCCCTATAACGGCTGTTCCGCTATAGTGTGGAGCGTTGTTCCTTGCTGCACACCTGACTCGCAAGGAAAAAACCAAGACTATCGAACTACCACCCGCGATCCTGCGAACAGCCGTTCGAAGATGCTGCCAATGCAGTTCTTATGCGATTCAACGAACCGCACCTGCCCTCCCGGGTGGTGGGGAAGAGTATACAGGAAAGACGGTGGACGAATAGGTTATTGTGCTGCCATATCCCTCTTCCCTGTAGATGCTGTACATCACACAACAAAGAAAAAAACTTGATCGATATTACGTACCCTTACTGCTTCTAGGTGAAGCGAACCGCGTATCTCGCATGTGCCCCGCCGCTTCCGCCCCCGAAATCGTAAACATGATCATCTCCGTTAGCCTCACTCACAATCTTGATCTTGCAAGTCTCCAGCCTCGCTCTCTTCCCGTCTTACTACCCCTCCATGCTACAGTCCCCTCCTTCCTTTCCATGGGAAAAAGCAAAAGTCGTATACAGCGACCATCAGTAATCATGTATGCGAGATTGTCAAGTCGCTAGCCCAGCATCGGGCAACGCGCGTTACGCCATCCCTGCTTGCACATGCATAATGGTTCGATGCCGCGCAATTACCATTACACCGTTTATAATATTTAGGATCAGAGTGCTTGCAGTAGGCGATCGCCCGATGGATGGAGAATTTATCCGGCGATCTGATAAGCCGAGTTTTGGCAAAGTGCAACGTGGGGGCCAGTTCTGCGGGAAATATTTCGAGGCATGGGACATATTACTGTTGTCAACAACGATTGTTGTCGTGGTTGCGATGTTACGGGTCTGGGGGAAATTAAACAAAATGCTTTATTGTAAAGTCTTCTGATTCTGTTCATACCGTTCCTATCGGAAACAGTATGGCCTAAACGGCGACATTTACGCTACGAACGCGTCACGTATGTATCACATGGTGATCTTCAGTAAGGCAGATACCTGAGTTTATATTGCTTTATTTTTTTTTTTGACGGTCTATCCCGTTCATCCCGCCCGTCATGCTAGTTTCCGCGACAAGGCTGCCTGTTCGCAGTGATAGAGGCGCCTTGTCCTCGGTCATAGCTGCTCCGTGTAACAACTGGAACATGGACCCCTGCATCCTACCAGTCCGTGATATCCTGTTCCACAAGCCGAGGTACATGTCGAGTGCGTAGGGTTATCAACGAGGGTACCTGTAGGAGGCTAGCAGCCTGTTGTGGGGACCAACAGTTTGAGTGAAGGGTGCACATGGCGTCCATGTCCCAGTCTTGTGTTTGCAGTGCAAGGAGGCGTGGAGTTCAGATTGATAGAATGGTCCGCGCATACCGAATAGTGTTTTGTATTAGACTGAGAGAAAGTGTTTGATTAAAATATGTCCAGGTGATGAGTGATCGCTAATAATGCCATTGGAGAAAAGAACAGAGGGAAACCAATAAAGATGTTCAACTCTAAGGTCGATCACCCTGAGGCAGATAGTCTTTGGTATTCGTCACGGTCGTGGATCCTTGCGGGGTTGGCTTGTAAGGAAGAAAACGCTACAGCACTGTGCCCACTTTTGACGAGAATGAGTTGTAGGTGAATGCTAGATTGGAAGCATTCGCGTGTGGCCGGATAGCCCGGATGAGGGGCACTGAAAGTACCGTCGGTTTTGCATGTGTGAGGGTGGTGGAGCGATATCCCGAAAATGGTTAAAAATGGTATCGGTCTTCATTCGTCGTTAGGTTGCTGAGGCCGTGGAGAGTATGATGCAGGATGCCAGAAAGCAGGGCAAGCTCGATGAACGCCACGCTAGTAGTCGCTAAGATATCGGGAAAAGGCCACCAGGAGAGCGCATGTGTCGGATTCAAGCAAAAAGAAAGATGTTCAGGATGAGTGAGACTTGTGCCGACCTTTATTGCCCACGGAGTATTCGCCGTCCGGACACCACTGCTCGGGTTCAAAGTCAGGGTTCATGAAGTGCGCGGTATTGAAGTGTGAACTTGAGCAAGTTAGTGTACGTCAAACATATTATCGGGCCGATACCTACTTGCGGAAGATGGACGTCTGGAACGGCTGCACTTGCAACGAGGAGCCGTAGCCCGGTTCCAGCTCGTACATTGAAGGTCGAAATAGACCACCCCTCTCAACACTCATAGGAGCCGCACGTTCGATGCTCACGGGTGGCGGTGGAGGATGTATTGGTAGTGTCACAGGAGGTTGGTCGAGGTGTATGTTGTGATGGTTCGGCGGGTTGTACTGGCTTGGATTGCTAGAATGGATTGGTGTAACGAAGTCCAAGTGGGAAGTGGTAACCGGTGTCACAGGCGTTGGCGTCGGAGCATATGGTTGAACAGGCGTGACTTGGGGATGAGAGGCAGGACTGGGGCTGAAGTCGTACGGAAGCGAAGGCCATCGCTGGCCTAGACCAACACCAGAGGGGTACATTCCCGGAATCATGTTCATGACGTCACCGACATTTGTCGCAGTCGGTATGAATTCGTCTGTGTAGTTGGCTAGGGCAACATGGAGTGGTTGCTGTTGGGGAACGGGCTGATGCTGGATCTGGGGTACGTCTCCAGCCTTGTACAGGATGTCGTAGTGGCCACTGAGGAGGATTAGTAGGCGGAAGAAGTGGCTTGTGCAAGGCAGACTTACGGCCTGTAAAGCAGCCTCAGCATAGGGGCACCAGCAATAGGACGATGGTGCGCGTCTGTTGGCTCTGCGTAGAAGCTACGGTTGATCTCTTCGCCTGGTGAGCGGTCCAAGTACCATACTTCAAGACCGAGTCCAGCAGGCTTGATTAGCGCTTCAGCAAGGGCAGCAATGCCAACGTTGTCGGCTTCACATTGAGTGGGTTCAATGTAGTTGGAGCAGTATGCTTTGACGTCGCCGTTGTCCACAAAATGCATGAAATCTTCTGCGTGCGTCTGCACCCAGGCACTGGCTAGGAGCTGTCGAGGGGTTAGCGCCAGGAATGGCTAAAGATGCAGGATGCTTACCTTGACGTAGGTGATGATTGCCATGGATTCGTTCATGTCGTTAAAAGTACGGAGTAGAATGGTTTCGGCCTGGCCGTCCATATTGCGCAGCGAGTTGGCAAGCTTGTCAAGAAGCTCGAATGCCTCTTCTGCAAAGTCAATCCAGATGTCGCGCGAATAACCGATGTTCGCGAGCATGTTGCCCAGCGAATCGAGGCGGCCTTTTTCATGGTCCAACTTGTTCACATTGCCCGCACGTAGCAAGGCTTCGAAATAAGTGAAGGCGATTGCTGTTCCTATTAGCACCGGCAAATGGCACCAAGAGAAGATGATGATCACTCACCCCGCCATCCACAGTGGCCATCGCCACGACAGGTGCGAAAGTAGGCATATTTGGCTGGCAGCGCAGCCGTCTTGACTTGGAAGACGGGATCTGCGGCGGCATACTCAGTCGTGATGGCAGCGCTGCTTTGGCGTTCTCCAACGAGTGGGCCCTTGGGCGGTCAGCGCGCTTCCGCGAATATTGTCGCAAGCAAACTCACAGTAGCCTCGGGCTCGTATTCGCTCGACAGCTTCTGCAGATGGGCATACTCGTCGTCTGAGGGATACGCGGCCATGTTGAGGTGGGGGTTGCGATGCTGGTGGCCTGGGTGATGGCCAGTGTGGTGATTATAGCTCCCGGGAGCAAGGACCGGCGCGCGGATAGCAAACGCTAATCCGCCTTGGTAGTGGTTCTGAGCCGGAACTCCATAGTGGCCCTGGTGTAGGTGTGCATGTGGATGATGCTGGCCATGAGGGTGATAGCCCGTCAACACTGACTGTCTGCTCATTTCGTCTTGGAGTTATGAGCGTGTGTGGGTGTCCGTGTATGTGTGGGTGTGTGGTTGCTTTGCCTTTAGTTCCCCGCCGTGTGTGCTCAGATGGCTCCTTGGGGGGGCCGTGGGCGTGACTGGCCTCAGTGGCTAGCAATTGGACGGAATGATTCCACGACAGATTCGGCAACGCGCGAGCAATCTCAGCAACAGTTCGTCGACGAGCTGCTAGAGAGGGCAGCAGCGTCTTTAGTAGGTGCAGAGGCCGGTGGCAGTAGGCTGGAAGTTGTGTCGTCGCTGTGATACTCACGGGCGTCCAGGGGCACACGCCAATATATGGGAGAGACAGGAGGGGATCTTCGCGGCGTGCGAGTGGAATTCAATCTGCCAGGCACCAGAACAGTCTGCAACACTATGGCTCAGCCGCTTTGAAACGGCCAATTTCAGTCGCACCGGATATCTGCTGGGCAGAGAGGGCAGGGCGCGACGGCGTACAAGAGGGAGGCCACTCCGCACAGCCAGCGCCAGGGAGGCATCGAGCAAAAGAAAGTACTATGAGATGCTCTATGCCACATCTTCCAAGACCACCCGGCTACGGTTGCCCCCCACAGCCCAGGGTGTGATATCGATTTACGTTCCCACTAGTCTTCATGGGTTAGCATCTGGAGATTGAAGTGCACTCTTTGCTCCATCACATCAAACATTGAATCGCCGAGCAAAGAGCCGCGGAAGAATCAGAGTCACGAGACGGCTAGTATGACGGCATGAAGAAGCCTCTTGCGCTCTTGTCGGGTGTAGCAAGCATTCGAGCAGGCCCGCCAACCGGAACAATTGCAGAATCCGAGGCTGGTGGTGCATGCATGCATGCGACGAGAGAACGCTGTGTCACGTCGTGGATTGCGCTCAACACAGCATCATCGAGACACTCATGGCGTAGAGGAACATGCCAAGACCGCCCTCTGGCGCCTGAGCCCTCACGTTGCAGTGGCCGCCTGTATTGCATGATTCGCTCTGCCGCTCCGTGGCGCTTCTGCGACAGAAAAAACAAGTGCCCGCGCACCCGAGATAAACTCTAGTCGAGTTACCGATCCCACGCTGCATGCGAGCCAGGGCGGGCACGGCGTGGGAGCATTGCTATTAGCTGAGAGGTTCGCTTGGAACACTACCCTCGTCTGTGCCCGCTTCCCCGGCGCGCAGTGCAATCGTCGGGAAACCCACTGTGATTCGTACGAGAGCAACCGAGTGAAGCTTGAGATCACCATGCATCACGTTGAGATTCAATTCACGGCTTACTGGCACCGAGATACGGAGGCGCTTGGTGGCAGCAGGCTACCGCGATGACCGCGCAGTCGGGACCTTGGCTTTTATTACCAGAGAACGAGGCCATGTTACATACAGACAAAAGTGAACCGCTGCTGACCTGTGGGTAATTGCACTTCATTGCGTGACCGAACATGTCCGCTGCCCACATGCTATGTTGAGACGCCTGCCGCTCATGTGCACGCAAATTCTTGCCCGGTGCTACCCGATTGCCCAACCCTATCTCTTGCCTTGAGCAACTTGACCGCATGTCTCAATTACTTCAGGTGAGAAACGCCCGGGTGACGGTACTGTGCAACTATCTTTACTCCGTGGCCTGCCCGGAAACCCAGTTACAGGTCGCCTTGTGAACCGCGCGCGACCGATGCTGCAAGTCATCCTTTGCCCATTACTCCCGGAAGCCTCCCCAGACCCTTGCCTTTGCCTCGACCGGACTTGCCACCCATCGAACCTTGATTCCAGCTCATGCTTTGAGGCCCGCCACCACCAGGCGTGAATTGAGAACCGCTCTCGTCTGACTTGAAGCCGTCGCCTTCGTTTAGCACTGTCTGCCACAACGCTCCAATGGCACTACTCCATTCCTTCATCGCCTGCACCCGATCCATGTCTGTGCTACTCTCAATCTCTACCGTTCCGTTCTGCTGGTTGATCTTGCCACGCAACCGCTTGTCGACTATTAGGAACCCTACAATTTCCTGCACCTCGGAAAGAGATATCTTCAGCTGTTTAGAAATAAAGGCTAACGTGAAGCGGGTGTAGGGTGCGACGAGCTTGACCACAGCCTTGGTTCGCACGTTGCGCGTAACTTCGTCAATGTTCTCGGCAATGAAAGGATCTTGGAGCAGATCCTGATTGTTCTGCAGGATCTTCTCGTAACCGTGAATGTCTTCAAGCTGATAGGCGTTGACCAGGTCAGTCATTGTAGAGATGCGCGGGTCGTTCTGGTAGGGCTTGGTTTCCTGCGAGTCAAACGGATTGATATCGGAACCTGACAGCATAGTCGCTAGGACCAAATACTTCAGAACCTGGATTCGTTGGAGCGATCCAGCCTCATCGTAGTTTTTGAAGCTCTCAAAGAAGTCACTCTGCGCGCCCTTCCAATTCTCTTCGCTCATGTGCATTTTGCCACCACATTCTCGGATAATACCCATAATCTTGGGGTGCGGAACCGCGGATTTGACCTTGAGCGCTCGTTGGTAGAGTGCCTGTCATGATGTTAAAGATAATGCAGGTAAGGTTGAAGGGAGACGAGCCGTACCTTTAACCGCTTGTTATTCCTGGTCTCGGCGTACATCAGAATTTCTAGCGAGTAGACTTCCAGTGAGTATGTGCCTTTGCTCGGGTCGTCTGTTCCATCCTCCTTCTGACAGGCTTTGTGTAACTCGCGGAGCTTCTCCGTAAGCTGACGGTAGTCCTTCCTGTCCAACCACAGCCTCGCGAGCTTGATGTTGGTCTTTAACCAAAGCCGCTCGTTGTTGGTGCTCTGGAAGATATCGAGGGTCAGGGCGTAGAAGTTCTCCATGCAGCGATATGCATCGGCGTCTTCTGCGGCCTTTTCTATAAAATCGAGCATGTTGTTGATGGACTTTTCGGAGTAATTGCGCGTGACGGCTGACTTGACGTAGGTCAGCAGCTCTTTGTAGTGCTCAACGGCCTACGAGCATTAGCCAGGATTCATTCTTAGCCGTTGCCGTGTTTACCTGGTCGTAGCGGGCCAGCTTGAACTCCAGCTTGATTGCCTGCTTCAGTCCCTTGAAGCCCCTATGGATTCGTCAGCGTATATCCGTTCCCCCAAATTTCCATGGTTCCTACCAGTCCGACTTCTCTTCTTCTAGAGCAGGCATTCCCAAGAATTCATCTATGGCGGCCTCGGGATCGTCGGCCTTGAGCTGCTTCGCATTGTAGTACTTGTTCTCGATGTCGACATCGCCACTCTGCTCGTCATCATCGTCCTCGTATTCGAAGTCGTACCTGTAATATGTTAGAGGGCATGTCGCGTCAGAGCTGGCGGTTGCTACTTACTCCTCCTCGCCGGAGTCTTGCATGAAATCATCGTCGTCGGACATTGCTGTGCCGTTGGTGGTGAAGTGAAGAGTGAGGTTCGGGTGGTGTTCTTTAAGCTCTATCGAAGAGGCAGCGCAGTGATATTATGTCGGTTGATAGAAGCGTGCGTCGAGTGTCTTGTTTAGAGCTCTCGCGACTGTTTGCCTACGTGAGGCGGCGGTAGGTGCCTGCGGAAGAGCCCCACTTTCGCGGGGCTAAGCTCCCCAGACGCAGCACCCATGAAGAGCATCGAAACCTTCCTTCTGCATTCACTCGAAGACTGTTGCAAAGTACTCTTGAGGCGTGGCTAAACTTATGCCTATGGAGCTGGAGCAATGGTTCTATCTTCATATCGACTTGTGCACACTCTGTGCCCGACAGCAATCTCCGCTTCATCTCCCGGTCGCATTGACGCATTATTGATTTTGAATCAGTTCGGAGTGGAGTGAATCGGTGATTATGAACATTCGCAAAGTCTCAGAGTCTGTGTCAGGCGTTCACAGGGCTGTGCAAGTATAATAACTCGAGTGTAATATAGCGTGCAGCAGACGGCGAACGATAGCATTAGACAGCACATACTAAGCTCGCGACCTTCTTTTTTCGGTCCGGCTTCCAGCATGTGGAGAAGGCTCAGACCCCGGGAACTCTCATCCCAGATCCATCCTCAACCACTCGCCGTCACTAGCAGATCCCTTAACTCGGTTCACGGTCACAGGCCGTCATGTTAGCCCTAACTATGAATTCTTCAAGATTCTAAGGTCTTGTCTGTGGCACTTGCTCTTGGCCTTTCCCCACGCACACCAGCGACTTTGGCAGGCTTGTTGAGTATCTCGGGTGCAGTGTACTGCGCCTCAGCCGACAATTGCATAGTGCTACGTCCGTGTCGATGCCCAAATGCGTAGTGTCGAAGCCGTGGAAGGGTTGCGGAAGTGAGCAGTACTAGCCGTCCTTTTAGGCCTAGCTTTAGCGACGTGGGTGGATCTTCAACTCCATCCATCCATCGCTTGCATCTCCAGCCCAGCATCTGGAACCCTCCCGGCTTAACTCTTAACTCCCACATCCTTATCATCCTCCGTCCGCTAAGAGTCCCCGGTGCAACTCTCACTCTCGCTCTCGTCCTCGCCGCGTCCGCGTCCGCTGCCACGATCGCGACCGTCGTCCTTTGTTGCACCAACGCGCGTGCGCTCTCTCATCCCTGAGCCGACGGAACGAACCCATCGCCGAGTCTCCCTACGCGACCTTCACGATGCCCATGTGCGGTGGAACAAAGTCTGTGCAGCGCAAGCTGGTGCTGCTGTACGTCTCTCATATGCGCCGGCTCTCTTTGTTCGGGTAATCGACGCATCATGCGACAGAACAAGGCTAACGTACCTCCGACAGCGGTGACGGTGCATGCGGCAAGACCTCATTACTTAATGTATTCACAAGAGGGTAGGTACCAACGTTTTTGTGCGATATCTGGAGCTTACTGACTTATTAATAGTTACTTTCCAACAGTATAGTGAGTAATCTGCATAAAATAAATGCGCGCCCGAGGCTAACAAAGCCCTTTCAGCGAGCCTACAGTATTTGGTGAGGACTCTCCTCGCACTCTAGCTTCATACCGCTAACAAACCTTACAGAGAACTACGTACACGGTTTGTGCGCCTATTCACAAATCCCTATTTACACAATTGACGTGGCGCTACAGATATCTACATCGACAACACACACGTCGAGCTTAGTTTATGGGATACCGCTGGACAGGAAGAATTCGACAGGCTACGATCGCTGAGCTACGATGACACCCACGCGATCATGCTTTGCTTTTCGGTACGATTATTTGCCGCCTTTGTGCCGAAACACTAACTTACAGGGCACAGGTCGATTCACCAGACTCGCTCGAGAACGTAGAAACGAAATGGGTCGGCGAGATAGCAGAGAACTGCCCTGGTGTTAAGCTCGTTCTGGTTGCACTCAAGTGTGACCTGCGGAAAAAAGAAGATGACGACGCGGATGACCAACAGCCCGAGAAGCCATGTATCGACTATAATGAGGGTCTTCGCGTAGCAGAGAAGATCAAGGCTCTGCGGTACCTGGGTAAGTCGTGTCAATTTTGAAATCAACGACAGCCAGCTGACATGTCTAGAATGCTCTGCCATGAAGAACCGAGGTGTCAACGAGGCTTTTACCGAAGCCGCCCGTGTGGCTCTGCAAGTCAAGACTAGCAAAGATAAGAGCGGCGGTTGCACCATCCTATAGGCCGATGACACCCTCTCGCTATCCTTCCTGAACACAACCCTACTACTACAAAGTACTGGCCCTGGCCGCACGCTATCAGCACCTCGACCGAAGTACACAACACCCAGCTCCTGTCATCACACCATCTTCACTGTATCCGCGTCGCCCAACTTCTTCGTACTTTCACCCTATCGCTAGTTCTGTGCTTTTTGGGAAAAGGTGGCAAACTGTTTGATGTTGGTCCAAGTCCAGCTGGATGGGACGCATACTCAGAATGGGAGCACGGATTGGCTAGTAGTGCTCCCGGCATAGACCTTCCCCTTACCCCTTTATACCGCTTCGACGCTCTTATACTTTTATTGTACATGTTTGCTCCAGTACAGCTTCGGCGCTGGCTCCCTTCACTTCTTTCCTTGGTTTGGCGAGGTCTATATGCGTTCAAGCTCTCGGTGGTGAGAGCGTTTTGGATAGATGAGCTGAGTTCGAAGGGCTTTCAGGATCGATGTCATATTGTTTAGAAAACTGCCAGATAGCTTACGCTCTTCAAACACACAAGTCCAATACTCTGAGTGGATTTCTAAATACCGCTTGTGAACAAGCTCGAGGCTTTCACGATGCACTCTCCTCTACCGGAACCTCTGCGACCTTCTTAACTACCCTAGCTGGTTGTCCCATGACAACACAGAAGTCTGGCACATCCTTTGTCACAACACTCATCGCTCCCACCGTAACTCCTCTGCCTATCTTCACTCCGGGTAAGATGACTACGTTCCCACCAATCCAGCAGTCATCACCAACCACAACAGGCTTTCCATATTCGATGTTGTCCCGTCGCGATTGCACTTCCGCCTCATGTGTAGCCGCGAAAATGGATACATTAGGACCAAACATACACCGATCCCCTATCGTTACAAGCGAGCAGTCTAGGATAGTCAAATTGAAGTTGGAGTAAAAGCGTTTGCCCAAGGAGATGTTGCAGCCATAATCAATGTTGAATGGCGGTTCGATGAAGATGTCGTCGTCGGCTACATGGCCAATGACCGTTTTGAGCATTCGAAGACGTTCTGCGGCGAGGATGTCGAAGCCTTTTTCCGAGTCGGTTGTTTCGGGGTCCGGGAACCATGTGTTATATTTATTGGCAAAAGCTCTGGCTTTGAAGCGCGCGGCATTCAAGGTGGGACTGAAGGCATTGTAGCTGTGATTGTGTTAATTATGTGGAACGGTGAGGAGATGAAATCTGGATGATGTGCTTCGAATGTCGGATGAGTTGCACATAGCACTAGTTATACTGCGTGGTGAAGGTGTCTGCTATTTCCGATAATAACAGTATCCTCCAGTTGTACTTTAGGACAGCCCAGTGAAGTAATGCTAGGGAATTGGATAGAGGCTTTTTACATACAGCATCCCAGAGATCATCTTCTCGTATTCCTCGCACCAGGGTACATGATTCAGCTTCTTCGCCGTCTCTATCTCTTGCGTATTCTTCTCCTTTGATGCCATGTCGAACGATAAATCAGCCGTAGTTTGAGTGATGGAATTATTCTCTCGTCTTCATTGCATCTGGTCTTTACCCTTATAAACAGAAGCAGAGTATACGGTAAGCTTGGAATTGACGCTAAGTGGGGTAAAAAGACAAGTAAGGAAGCAGCCCCAGATGCAATGGGGTAATACCTCGCACTTTAGCGCTGACCATAACTCAGCTGGAGCAGATAGGCCACACAAAAAACGTACCGTCTGTGTTTCCACATTCCTGGTCAGCAGCGAGTGTTCCACAGTTTGCGGCACGACTTCTGACCAGTGAGAGCTCACTTGCATCGGCCAACTGGGAAGATCTCCTGTGTCGTGTGCTTGGATACATCATATTGCCTACTCGGCCCGATCTGGACGCTGTCTTTTGCCTTTGCTTTGGAGATGCAGTTCGCTATACAGTCGAGGACAAGTCACTGATCTTACTGTAGCTGTATGCAGGGGAATTGCATCCCTTTACCCGTTTTCGGACACTATTTCTCGACATGTGCTTCTCCCGAGAGCTTTATGAGTCTTTGTAGATGTATGCTTGAATGCGAGCGATCTTTTCATGTTCGAATCACGTGGGCATTTTGCCGCCCTAGAAGGAACTCCGTCATCGATCAACAGCAAGCAGCCACAACGACACCTGCAGCGATCAATGCAGACATGAGTAAATGCCAGAATATGATTAGGCTTGACAAAACATTTAGAAAGGTCTTGCAGTTTCAAGAACAGTGAATGCAAACCGATGTGCACGGACCGCCAAGAATCCTAGCGCCCTCGCTAATGAATGTGTGGCCGCTGGATGTCGAAATTGATTCCCCTCTCCAGCCGTCTCGACTCTCGCGCCCGATTCAATCGACTTCAAGCCATCAACGACAATCAACCAAACCAAGAGACTCTCCATAAACCGTCAAAATGGTGAGTTTGAGCCACCGAGGGCATTTAGGAGCGCGCGAGAGGGGTCTGTGAGCGGGCACACGAGACTCTCGGAGTTCGCCACTGCATCTCGAATTTGCAACCTCTCGTCGCTGTGCCTTGCGCCCCAGATGTCTCGATGAAGATTTTGAACTAACCGGGCTCCAGGTTCTCGCAGTTGACCTTCTCAACCCTTCCCCGGCCGCGTACGCACATATTCCCGCCTCTTCGCCCTCGACCTGCGACTAACAAGTGTCTAGTGAGGCCCGCAAGCACAAGCTCAAGACCCTCGTGCCCGCTCCCCGCTCCTTCTTCATGGACGTCAAGTGCCCCGGATGCTTCACCATCACCACCGTCTTCTCGCACGCCAACACAGTCGTCGTCTGCCAGGGCTGCTCGCAGGTCCTGTAAGTCTAGGACAATCGGACATAGAATCAGGGCATGGACTAACGCATTCACAGGTGCCAGCCCACTGGTGGCAAGGCGCGATTGACCGAGGGCTGCTCTTTCCGAAGGAAGTAAACGTTTCGTCGGAGTGATGACAGCTGGGATTGATGGGTTACGATGACGACTATCATGGCTTAGGGGTGTAGATCTCATTGGCGCCGATCGACTCGACCGCAGGATAGAAGAGGGATCTTTCGACCCGAGTCAATGCAAAAGTCACAAAAACGGGAGTTCCGGATATCTCAGCGCTGATGGACAACCCTTTTTCCTCGAATCTATTTCCTTTTGTTCGGCATGGTCTTTCGGCTTTCATGTACATGCATGTGGGAGGAGAGATAGCATTTCAGAGCCTTTGGATCAGTCGTCCGAGGTGAGGACCGGCTTGCAATCGAGGATACCTACGCATGCTAGCGGTCCTTTGTAAATCAAAGCGTCAAATCCTCACATTCATTTCACACACAACTAAGGTGAATCTTGGCTTCTCTGTTGGATGCCATGTACACGCCCGTACCACGTCGTTTTGCAACACTCTAACTTGTTTGACGTGCTCATCGCTTCACTCCGGATCCTTTGTAGACCCCATACCAAGCCTTACAGATTTGATACCTCAATGACCTACTAGTATCGCAAAAAGCCTTGCTCTTTGCCTAGAATAGAAGGACATCATTCTTGGCTAGGTTTTCTGCTGTCAAAGTGGGGAAGCGTGGCCGAGACCCCCTGGCCAGTTCATGGCACCTTCCCTACGCCTGCCCACATGACTGGCAAAACGCCGACCTCCGCCAAAACACCAATTCTCATTGATAGTAGTCGACACGGCCGTCACTTTTAAAGACAGGAGACACCGCCGCTGCATAATTGTTCGTCTAATTTCCTTATTCCAATTAATGGTTGGACACGAGTCGAGAACAAGCCACCTCACGTCATCGTCAATACAGCCATTCGCACGTTCGTTCGCTCGCGCGTCCCCGCGGCTTCCATTCCGAGTGGCACTAAAATAGATCCGTCAATAATCAAGATCAATATTAACAAACACGCGCCAGCGCGTCGTGGAAAAAATGTCTACCTCATCATCAGCAGGCGCGGGAGGACCAGTTCCGTCAAACCCCCACCCCATCCCCTTGACGGAATCTGAAGTTCTGATCCGCGGATTCCTCGCCGCTAACCCGGAGCTCGGCGACGATAAATCGAATCCTATCGAGATGATGACCGATCGGTATACTAACGAGGAGTGGAAGGCGCAAATCGATGAGACCATCAAGAATGTCATGAAAGAAGTGGACAGTGGAGAAAGGGCGAAGAAGGTTTACGAAGGCCCAAGGATGAGGAATGGAGAAGAAGCGCTGAAAGAGTTGGCTAAGACGGTGGATCATACCGTGCTCAAGTTGGATGCGACGACAACCGCCATCGATGGGCTGTGTAGTGAGGCAAGGACGGAAAACTTCAAGGTGTGTCCATCCCCAGAGGATTGAGGCTGGTCGTTTGAGACAAGGAAGAGTTATACTGTTAGGCTATGAGGCTGCAAGACACGCGTTATGCGCCACGGTATTCAGGAGCCTCCAACTGACAAGCTTTACAGTCAGTCTGCGTCCGCCTCAACTACGTCCAACGCTGCGTTTCCAACCTCAAGGGCACTGACGTACTCGTCGCCTGCGTCGTCGGTTTCCATGAAGGAACCCAAGACACATACTACAAGCTGCAAGAAGCACGTGCCGCCGTAGCAGCGGGTGCCGCAGAACTCGATGTCGTCCTCAACTACTCCTTACTCACCAAGCACAACCGACCTGCTTCCCCACCCGCAGACCACATCCTCACCGCCCGTGACTCAGCAATTGACAGCATCACCGCTGCCAACACAGCCATCAATGCCGGAAGCAGCGACATTGAAGAAGAAGAAACAGGAGGAATCCCAGACTACAGCGCCATATACAGGGAATTGGCTAGCATAAGAAGTCTCTGCCCTGCCCCTACAACACTCAAACTCATCCTCGAAACTTCGCAATTGAATTCTGCCCAGATTCTTGCGGCGTCTCATCTTGCCGCTGCCGCTAGCTTCGACTTTATCAAGACATCTACAGGCTTCAACGGTCCGGGCGCTAATCTTCCCAATGTGAAGCTCATGGTAGCTGCGGCAGAATACCTTGCATCGCGTAAAATAGGCAAGAAGAAGATGGAAGTCAAGGCCAGTGGTGGAGTCAGGGAGTTGGACACTGCGGTGAAAATGCTAGAGGCTGGCGCAACGAGGCTGGGAACTAGTTCAGGCCTGTGGATCATGCAGGAGGCGAGAGCCAAGGTAGGCGAGGAGAGGGTTGCGGCTGGGTTGAATTCTGAGGGCAGGAGACCTAGCCCGGTCACGCGGTTATACACCGATGAATCTGAGTACTAGAGATATCAAATAGTAAAGAGAAAATTCAGACACTTGATCAACGGCTTGCACGGCGGGAGTACACTCGGTCATTGTTGTACAACTTGAGCTGCGACATGAGTATGTGGTAGGCTGAAGATGTTCGCTACGTCTTGTAAGTCAGAGGCAGCAAATACTCTAAAGGTGCAATTACTTTATTAGGAGGAGAAACTAAATAGATTTTAGAAAACATCCTGCCTCGCCCCACTACAACAATGTATGTTGAGCGATATAGTACAGATGTGAAGGATCAAGAATCCTACAATGCTATCAGTCTTTATAAGTTTTCTAGTTTAAAGCCAACGTAGGCTGCAAGGCAAGGCATATTGTCTCTGTACTTGTTTCATTTTCCTCCTGTATGCGGTGCAATACTGGGCACAAGTAAAGCATAAAGCGGATACCCTCTTGCACTGTCCGACCTAGGGTACATTCGTACAGACTCTTGGTCGGATTGCCAATCATGATACGGAGATCTGCACGACATCACGGACATTATGAGCAGACAGAGACAGACGATGGCAGTTGAAAATTTTGGGTAGTGTCTACATGATGTATATGTAGATCATCCACCAGCCCAGACCCACAAGGGATATAGTGCTTTCAAGGACAGGATAACTGTCGAAGAGATTCATCCCGTCATGCCGAACGCCGATCATCCGTGAATCATTCCTTTTGACGTGTAATCTACTCCTCGTCCTCCTCGCCAGCATCCTCGTCACCACCCTTCTCAGCGGCCTTGGCCTTCTTCCTCCTGACACGGCCAGGGCGGCCGCCACCGAATGGCGAGGTCAGAGCGAAGTCGATGTGCTTCTGGGAGTCGAGGCGGACCATGAAGGAGGGGACGTTGACGATCTGCTTGCCGACGCTGTGATGTTGTTAGTCGCACGGTTTTTGATCAATTGAGGGCAGATACATACCGGATGTGGCGCTGGCGGATCAGGACACGAGCGTGGTGGATAGACTTGGCAAGACCGAGCTTGTAGACGCAGGTCTGGAGACGGCGCTCCAAGAAGTCCTCAATCTTGAGGGCCAAGACGTAATCGAGCTTCATGCGGGACTCGTCAAGGACACCGACACGTACGAGACGGCGAATGAGAGCGTTACCCTCGAAGAGGCGCTTGGGGTCCTTCTCGTCGAGAGTAAGAAGCGAACTGGCAAACTGTTAGCGAATTCTTATCTCCCACACTGCGCATCAATTCAATTGCGCGCAGCCGGTTGCAATGAGAACTTACCGAGCGGCACGACGGATCTTGGACAGAGTCAACTGGACGCGCCAGACCTCGCGCTTGTTGCGGAGACCATACTCGCCGACGAGCTTCAGCTCAGTATCCCTAATCCAACATTAACTTGTGTTCCAGACATAAGCGGAGCACGCTCTCGCTCAGTGGCCATGGAGTATCACATACAGACGAGCGGACTCGAAAGGACGACGTGGGACGCTGTACGTCTTGGAGTAGGAACGGGGCGCCATTGTGGTTGTCGAGGTGGTGAGTTCGGAGTTGGAGAGTCTGAAAGTCTTAGAAAATCGCCAGCAGGCGGGCGTGCGGTGGTCTGTGCGCTAAGCGAGCAGCGGAAGGCACGATGGAGTCGGTCAAAATATCACACGAACACCACGACCTTCAAATTTCCCGCCGCAACAACTAACCAGCCCACACTCACACACAATGGGTCACGCAGCCGGTCTCCGCGCGGGTACGCGCTATGCGTACGTTGAGAATGATTGCGACGCTCATGCGACGATTGCTGACGCTGCGACAGTTTCTCGAGAGACTTCAAGAAGAAGGGAATGATCCCTCTCTCGACCTACCTCAAGCAGTACAAGGTCGGTGATATCGTCGATGTCGTAGCCAACGGTACGAAACCCCCAGAAAGCCAGCGAGAGCGATTCAAGGCGGAGGACTCATGAGCAAACAGGTGCGGTCCAGAAGGGTATGCCCTACAAGGTCTACCACGGCAAGACCGGTATCGTCTACAACGTCACCAAGTCCGCTGTCGGTGTCATCCTCCAGAAGCAGGTCGGCAACCGATACATGGAGAAGCGCATCAACGTCCGCATCGAGCACGTCCGCCACTCCCGCTCACGAGAGGACTTCCTCAAGCGCGTCAAGCTCAACTTCGCCAAGCAACAAAAGGCCAAGGAGACTGGCGAGCCCCAGCAGATGAAGCGCCAGCCCGCCCAGCCCCGCACCGAGCACATTGTCAGCCTCAAGGAGCAAAAGCCGGAGAACATCACACCCATCCCTTACGAGACCTACATTTAGACGTGGTCAGTTGGCTCGGGTGTATTGGCTGGCAAAATGGGATACGGATGGTCAACGGCGTGGTTTCTCGGACTTCTCGATTATTCTCTCTTTCTGCACTTTCTTACGCATGGAAAGCGGCGATACCATGGTGCAGATATAGTGGTGTGCCAACATGGCTTTGAGTGACCCCTCACGCCAATAAACATCATCTTCCAATCCCAGTCAATGCAGTGTCTTGCTCGTCTGTAGTGTTAGCCATTGCTGTTATGACCGCCTACGACAAATGAACGCTTTCCACCACATTCCGCACTCTGACATAATATCCCTGGTTTTTCACTGCTTATTCACTCTGTCGTCCTGTACATGTGCCACTACATGCAGGTCTGTTCTTGTTTGCTTCGTAGTTTTCAGCTCTCTGCATAAGCAGTTCATACATTTCCTTCTGGATCGCAGGGCTTATAAGGTTGACAATAGGCAATGTACTCTCACATAATGTACCGCGAAGTTGCTCACTTGGTTCTACCCTGCTTTGCCTTGGGCACGTAATAGAGTGTAGCAGACATATCTAGGGTACAATTTGGTGCTGACTAGAACCAACGAAATAACGCGAGTTCGATGAAGATCAAGGCATGAATTGACAGCAGCCTCTGGAATGCTCGCCTCTACGGTGTCATGGTGTCTTCCTATTACCAGAACATCCGCGGTCAGTACTAACTGTGTTAGCCTACGCTTGGGCATGCTCGACTCTGACCTATTCAAGACCGTGTTAACATATTGCAACCACGATGATCTGGCTCGGAAAGTGCAGCTTAGTAACAACGGTGCCAATTCTATCTGTGTCATGTCTACTTAGTCTCAGTATGCACTATTCCAGGCTAGACGGATATGCACACAGTCGCAACCCAGGTTCTTGTGCGGCCGGTTCCTGAGGCTGTCTCTTCTCCACATCT
>NW_021167923.1:0-77453 GCF_004154835.1 Alternaria arborescens | reverse complement strand
ATTTAGGAAGTAGGAGGGCTTCGCTTTCGTTTCTCCCGGGATGCGACTTAGGGGCGATATTCATGCGTAGCAGGTGTTTTTCGCAAATTCCTTTTAAGCGTAGAGGCTAATGCTATTAGGTCTTCACGGGTCGCTAGGATTTAGTAGTAATTAGTAATTAATCGCTAGAGTTCAGGTCTCAGTTTTGTGAACAGGTGTTAAACCCTTTGTACCTCAGTGTAAGGGGTCAACTAGTCCTCTAAGACTTCCAGGTACGTAGCGAAAGATCTAACGGTCTAGTCTTTTCGCTGGAGAGCTTGGCTGTGCGCTGTAGCTGCTTCGAGGCTGCGGTTCACAGGATCTGCGAGCAGGTCAAGCAGGTACTGCTTGTAGTATTCCCAAGTAGGGGTTCGTTCGCATGCTTCGAAGCTACGTTCGAAGTGCGCATACTAAAGCTCTTTTAGATCGCCCTCAAGGTATTGCATTAACCATATTACCCTGTTCTTATCCTCCTCTAGCTCCTCAGGTAGCAAGCGAAAAGCTATTTCGCAAGAGCGAATAAACTCCTGATATTCCCGAATGTTCTTACCCTAGTACCCTGTTGGATCTTTTGGTTTTAGCGTGCGCCTAGTATGCGCCACACTAGGTGCTGCAGTAACGTTAATCGTGCGCCTCTCTTGAGGGTGGGGACCCGACAGATTGTCCAACACGCTCACGTTCCTGCTTTGCTCCGATTCTTCCAGCTAGAGGATTTCCTCCTCTAGTTAGCGCAACTGATTTTGTTGTTGTAGATTTAGGAGTTCATCTCGTCGTATCTGTGCCGCTTAGATGCGCTCCTCAATCGACGGGGTTGCGCTTCGCTCGCGGGGTATAGGCTCAGCGCTTAGAGTGCGTGATAAAAGGACCTGGTCCGAATCTCTGCTCTAAGAGCGGGCATGTTGCCCTAATCAAGTAGAAGGAGCCATCTCCTAACCATCGGCCGAAGAGAAGGATTATTATGTGAGGCGTAACTGTAGGCAATAGTGCTTGCTTCACGTTACTAAAGACAGTAGGAGATAGCTCATATATTCAGACTACAGGTGTAGGTTGTAAAGAGAATAATCCTTGCCTCGCTCTGTAGAGCGAGGCGCGCCTTATAAGCAGGTTTAGCGCGTACTTAGCTCCTTCGAGGGACGTGTGTCTCAAGCCCTCGTTACAGACTGTCCTCGACAGTAGGTAACAGTAGAGTACGCAGGCGGACGTTAAGCATTAATATAACAGCGTCTAGATTAAATAGAACTAAGCTAGCGCCTTAGAAGCCTCCTAGGATATTACTCTTTGTAATTAAGACGTTTTAAGCGGCAATAAAGCACAGCAAGAACTCTGTTTTAGTAATGTAGGTAATCTTGTTGCGCATTAGCTTCTTAGCTTAGCACTTATACGCCTTCTTTAGCGGCGCAAAACAGCTAACGTTAAGTAGCTGCAGCAAGTGCGAGGAGTGTAAAAGTATATAGAAGGTGATTATCTTCTTCTCTTCGCAGAGCTAGTAGAAATTAATTAAGCTGTAGCTCTCGTAACTGTTAAGAACTAGCAGGCAGTAACTGCTAATAACTCTCCCCTTTATATGCCTATTAAAGTGCTCTAACTACTTAATACTAAGCTTGTTTGTTGTCTAGCTGTTCTTAGAGACTGCAATTACCTAGTCTTAAGGCAGGTTTTCCTCTTTATACTAGGCGGAGAAGTAGTGCTTGCCTTAGAAGATAATAAAGAGTAGAATCGCCTACTTTATCGCGTCTATGCCTTAGATAGCTGTAACCTACTCCTAGTTGCCTTGCTGCACTATCTTTAGCTGTCCTTAACAGTCTGCTGCTATAACTACTGCGCTAGTTAATATTACGCCTATTATAAAGCTAGTCTTATTAAAGTTGTACGTGTCTTCGTCTTAGATGCTGTACTTCGCCTTTGTATTCTGTACTAGGCGGAACTAGCTTTAAATAACCTTAGGATCTTCGCAGAGGGCTCTACTATAGTTATACTTTTAATTAAACTTAGTTTTAAGCTTAGAATAACAATTTACAAAGTTTGCAGCCTAGTTCTTGCTAACTAGCTTCTAATTGCGGATCTTAAGTAAAGAACTAGCTATCTCTTTAACATTAGCGAGCTTAGGCGGATATCCTTGCTCTACTAGCTTAAGAACATGTTTAATAATTGCTATCTCTTTAGATCCTCGAAGAGCTATTAAGTTAGGCGCGCAATCGCGTTGTTAAGGCGTCCTAGCGAGTCGCCTTTGTAGTGTTGCTTTAGAGACGCTATAGATAGCTCTAGCGCGTTGCGTTGTTAGTAACGCGTCTCTTTAGATAGCCTGTATCGCAAGCTGTATATCTGCTTTGTTTAAGATTGTTTTTACGCTGTTGCGTTAAGGCATTACAACTTAATTAAAGTTTAGTAAGGTCTTAGCAAAAGTGCGTTACTCGCTTAGGTGCGTCACTCGCTTGTGAACTACGTTATAGTAAGTAACGCAACGTAATATTATAAGACGCTATAAGCACGTAGTTTAAGAGCTTACTAGAAGTGTTAACTATAGCTATATACAATATCTAGTGTAATATAAGACGTTGCGTAAGGAAATAGAACTAGCATGTACAGGCGGTAAAAAGTTATTGCCGAGGGGCTGTGCGCGTAGCGCTTAGCTTAGCTAGCTAATTAGCAGAATCTAGGTGCTTAGCAGAGCACCCAGATTCTGTGGCGCGTTTGGTGTCGAGGGAACTACGGTGGTTACCGTGACAAGAACATATAACCTAGTACTGTATAACCTTTAAGAGTCTACTATACAGCCTAGTAAATCTTTTTAAAACGTTGTTTCTTATAATTTGGTATGTATACCTATACTTGCATAACTATACTATGTTTGTTTGCTATGCGTCATCTACATACGGACTTTGCAGGTCTTTGACTTCGTGACCTTCTTATCACTTTCACTTGTCGCAGTGAGAGTTACGGTGGCTTCCTTCGAGCAGCCACTCGCGCAGCCAACAGCGACACTAACTGTCTTTTGCTTTCCTGCCTTTGCGTATGCGAGCGCATTAGGCACCGCGACCTTCCAGCCTTCGCCTTTCACGTCTGCGCTCAGACGGTAGATATCGGACCCAAGGTATTCTGAGAGATCTTGCGGATGGGGGTTCGTGGCCAGTACTGCAGCTTTTCCAGTGTTCTTCAGCTCGAACGTGCAGTAGCTGCCATCAGCAGGACTGGTCGAGTATCCGCTACTTGCGACCTTTCCAGAACCAAGCTCGATACCGTACTGAGCAGATGTCGTTACGTTAGTCGCGGTCGAAGCAACACCCACGTTGTAGTGTAGTACTCCAGCGTCGTCCATGAGCTTTTCGAGAATGTACATGTGCAACCCGTTTTTCTCATCGATGTACTCGTACTCCGAGCCGGAGTCGGTGCCAGCATGGAACAGCGCATCCACTAGCTGTCTGTAGTCTCCAATCGTCCAGTACCTCGCGGTTCCGTTGGGAAGATAAAAGTCAATTTGACGCGCATCCTGTGGGTTCGCATCAATCGTCCACTGGAACGGCTGCACGCGATCGCTGTTTTTGGTCTTGCTAATCATAACGCCTGAGTCGGGGCAGAAAGAATCAGCACCGAGGCGCTGAACGACTTCAAGGTTGTAGTTGTTGTAGCCACGACCGTCGCACAAAGCATCGAGAGTCACGTTGCATGGTGGTGCAAGGTCACCAGCAGCGCCAAAGGAGATGTTGAATCCCATCAGGCTACCAAATGGGTCGACAGAGCGAGCAGTGATCTGCGCGACGATGGGGCCTGAAGCTGCGAGACCTGTGCGAGAGATCTGGAGAATTGGCGTGGTATCAATGAGACCAATTTGATGCTTGTCACGCATGGTGTGTAGAGACCCCATGGAGGCTCCTTGTACGGGTGGTATCTGCCAGCGTGTATGAGGACCTCCAGGTCCGTTAAAGCTACCTCGTGAAAGCATGCTCCAGGGACCGGTGTATGTGCGTCGAGGAGGGTCGCTGAAAGGATTGTTGTAATTGTCGCCAATACCGAGCAGATGCGACAGTTCGTGAGCGAACGTAGCCATGCCACTAGATTCACCTTGGGTTGACGAGCCACCGCCAGCATTTGGCCAGATCGTGGAAGCTGCAGCCCACGACGACCACTCAACATAGCGAGTGCTGGCCCAATTTGGAAGCGTAGAGTTGTCTGGTGGCCCAAACTCCTCTGGGACATCTTCCTTGGAAAGGAACTTCATCTCACCAAACTCTTGCCATGTTGAGGACTCATCTTGGCCAGCAGAAAGGATGAAAGCCAACTCATATGCGTCTGCTGTATCATTGCCAACATCTGCGCGCCATGCTCCGAGCGCATCGGTTCTGAGGTCGACTGAGCATGGTGGGCCTTCAGGGCAAGCGCCTTCGTTGAAACCACCCTCTTCATCGTCAACTCCATATTGGTAGCTTCTTGAGGGCATGCGGTATGGGCCAAAAACAGTTAGATCAACACCATATTTTCCGAAAGAATCACCCATCCAGTACTCGTGAAGCGTGTGGCCTTCGTTGAGATCGCTGGGTACGTTGAGCAGATCGTGGTAGAACTTTGGTACGTCATCGCGGCTCAAGCCAGCCGCAAGAGGCTGAGGGTTACCGAAGATATCTGATAGAGCCGGTAGAGTGACGACGAATGGTGAGTCTGGATAGTCGACGGTCACCATGGCAATGTTGAAGTTTCGGTCTCTGCCCTTGCGTGCCGGATCGGCCCAATTGGTCGTTGGTGGTGCCTTGTAATCTGTTGGAACATCAGTATACATAGAGCATTGTACACGACACGCAGACGTACCATCCCACGTCATATTGTCTGGATTGACCCAGTTTTGAGGATCAATCGGCGTGAACGGATTCGACGGCTGACTCTGGCGGAGAACTACAGCAGAAGCTGCGAAGTCAAGCATCATGCCAATGGCAACTGCCATGGAGGCTTGAGGTCGACTTGGAGCCACCATTGTTCTTCGCGGAATTCTATGAAGTCTGCTGGGCGAAGAGCAGACAGAGTGCACGAAGATCAGGTTCCGAGAGAGTCGAGAGGATGTTATCATATATTCGGAAGCGCACCATCAATATTGGAGTATCTACCGTACCCATTGTGCCGGCTACGTAGGGCAAGACAGAGACCCAAGTAGAATGCATATCCGGCTGCCTCTTACAGCTAGGTCGGTCTGTCCCGCTGGCTTGGCAACCAAACACCTGCTGTTTTTAGCATGAGGGGTTGATATTATTGATAACGGCTTTGCTTGGTCCTGCACAAAGGTCGATCCTGGGCGTGTTTGTGTCCAAGGGGCAGATAGCTTGTGTCGTGCAAGACTTGGTTGTACAAGGCTTACTTGTGCAGCGTCATCGTAGTAAACCCTGCGGAGCTTACCCGCATTTGTGGCGCAAAGCCTCAAAAGCACGTCAGCCTTGACTGGCGGGCACTAGGGACCATTGATGGATTGTGTGGATGATGGCAAATCGCAGCGCAAGAACGCTATATGGCACAATGACAGAGGCTGTAGCTGCGCCGACATGGGTTCGCAGTTCGCGTACATGCGCGTTGCCATTGCGCGCATTCAGCCGAGGTAGCTCGCCAACGCGCTCTTCCTTCCTTTCCTCGACCCATCTGCGCGCGACTCCGATACTACCTAGGTAATGCAATCGCTATACCTAGCTCTTTATCTGAGAGTGCAGCGAGCCTTCACATCTTATGTTTGTCTCAATGCTTATCAGATTTTCTGAACAAGAGTAGAGATTGAGGTGAGAGGCCGACGGACGATGCACAAGTCGGGCTTAAAAGCTTCTTGTCGCTGCCACTGCGCATCAACTTCACACGACCGTTTCGAAAGCTTCGAATGGCTCGCCGCCTCCTTTGAGGCCAAACGACTAGAACCTCCGACACAAAAGGGCGCAGAGGCTGTCTTGTCGCGTGGAACGGTATCGTTTACTCAATATTCTTGTTCTCACTTCCACGGGTCATGTAAGACAAGCACACTAACCTGTTCTAGCCAACAAGATGGCCAAGACTCCTGGAAAACTGGCAACATGCATTATAGCGTATACCCATCCGCTTGAGGTAGTATAAATGCAGGCGTCCAGCTCAGATGCAGTAAGGCCTGCAGCGATACTTGTTCAGCACGCAATGCGTTCGAATCATCCCAATTGTTATTGCGGCTATGTCAGCCACCTAGGAATCTCACTGCTGGACTTGGTCAAGATCGAACATATCAAGGCCATTGCGAACTTATTGCCGCATGCAATACGTCTCCATAATCCAGTTCTTGCATTCTTTTTCCTATAAGACCGACCTTATAGCCATTCGTTTGATGTGCTCAAATCCCAGATGACATTCCGCTTGCTTCTAGCATCTTGATTTTCATTATAGTCTCCTCAAACCGTACCTCCCTAATCTCGTTATATCGTCACAATCATCGACAGCGCAAAAGACAACCATGAGGTCGTACATTCACAACGCCAAAACAGTGATTGCGGTCGTTGGTCTGGCCCACGGTTTCTGTGTAGCTGCGGTGCCGAACGATAGCATGGTATACAGCTTCTCGGAAGTCAGTGACTCTCTTGTCTAGCTTCAGAATCATACACTGAATTCTTTGTGCAGTTGACTGCCAGTCCGGTGCTTGCCTGGACATCCTGTTACGAGAACTTGTGAGCGTCTCCAGCATTCTCAAACTAAACAACACTAACCCCCTTAGCACTTGCGCTCTTCTGGAAGTTCCACTCGACTACGCGGTACCATCCCTCGGTACCCTCAACGTAGCTATCATCAAGAAGCCAGGCCCAACCCATGATGCACAAGAAGTCCTTGTCAACCCCGGAGGGCCTGGTGGCTCTTCCGTAGCTATGGTGCTTTCAGATCACGCCGCTATCGAGGGTAAAATCGGAACCAATTACTCCCTCGTGGGAATCGATCCTCGTGGTGTCAACCACAGCGAGCCCGCTAGCGACTGCTTCGTAGGGTACCCCTTCCAAACCCGTAATGCCTTCCTCTCAGATGCATTAGGTCTCGCGGACGTGACATCGGAGGCAGTCTTGAAGCGACAGCATCAGTCAGCGCTGGCATATGGAAAGTGGTGTACAGGGATGTATTCCGTCAATGGTACTGCAAGATATGCCACCACGGTGGCCACAGCTCAAGATATGCTTCGCTACATCGAGCTTCGAGCACAAGATCGTGGGCAGCCCTCACAAGATGCAAAACTGTGGTACTATGGCATTAGCTATGGATCTATTCTTGGTGCCACTTATGCCAGTCTCTATCCTGACCGTATTGGTCGTATGATCATCGATGGCGTGCTCGATCTGGAAGACTACTATGATGGCGGTTGGGAAGCAGCCATCGATGACACCGACAAAGCAGTCAGCTACTTCTTCAAGTACTGCTTCGAAGCTGGTCCAGCTTTGTGCTTGTTTCACCAGAACGCTACCTCCTGGCAGGAACTCGAAAAACGCTACCAGAGCCTCCTGAGCAATCTCATGTCGTCACCCATTGGTCTAGGCGACCCAACCTCGAACACTTCGATCCTCTTTGCACAAACACAGGGTGTGCTCCTCTCACCCTACGTGCTCACCTGGACTGATATTGTCAGCCAGATGTTCGCATCCGTGTACCTGATCAGTCCGATCTATGTTTACGTTATGGACCTCGTCCTCGTTGCGCTGCAAACGCAGGACGTGGAGTCGCTCGCTGCCATAACAGAGAAAAGTCAGATCAGTACCTTTCGCCCTCAATACGACGACCGCATGGCACGGACACTTGTCTCTTGCGTCGATACGGACGGTCGGTCTGACAAATACACCGATTTTGGAGAATACAAGAAGTTTGTCAACTACATGTATAACCGAAGCAACTCTGGTGGATTCAGTGTGACTGCTATCAATGGGCCGATTTGTAGCAAGCTGGACGTGCGGCCGCCTGTCAGTCAAAAGTTTGACGGAATACCACGAGTGAACGGTACAAGCGCGCCGATACTATTCGTGAGCTCTATCGCCGATCCCATTACACCTCTTTCATCGGCGAAGAAGATGCATGGCCTATTCCCTGGCTCCGGGCTTCTCACTTTTAACAACAGCGGTGTAAGTGATTTGTTGACATGACCTTGATACCCCTTTCCTCTAGTTCTTACAACTTGGGCTACTCGATGCTGACCGGTAGTTGCAGCATACAGCGCACTTTCAGAATGTGACATGCGTTTCTGAGTACGAGATGCAGTATATGCTCGACGCGAGTCTACCCCCTCCAAACACAGTGTGCGAAGTCAACGAACCAAACCCTTGGAAACAGCTAGGGGATATACTTAATGCCACGCAATCGTCGCTGGGGTTGAATGGCATGTGAAGGCGTGGATGATCTGTAGCGGAATCGTGTTCATCCCCATGCCTTGGTATTTCTGTAACTTAAATGCGAGCCTGTGAATGAATCAGATTCAGTATTGTACTATGTATATAAGTGATACGGGCTAGACAAAGGAGGTTTCGTAGTGTTTAGTCATACCTTTGCTGAGACAAGTTCCAACACGCCCTCCCGTGCGAGGACTGGAACGCTCGGGTCTGCTGAGTCCGCATATCTGAGAAGTACAATTGTAACCGTGTCCAGGTTCATGTCAGATAGTTCTTTCATTGCAAATTTGTCGGAGTAGAAATCAATTGACTTGTCGAGATCTGCCACTCGAAAACCGACGTGGTTGAAACCAAAACCCTTAGTAGGTTGCCTAAATGCCATCTTTTGCGGATTTGATTAACGTGCAACGAATGTCTTATTTGTTTGCTAGACTGAACTATTTTGGTATTGTTCTTATATTGTATCCAGAATCGACTTTCGTCCGTCCTACTCCTTTCATCACTAATACTCGACAAGCATTTAGTTCTGGTACCTACCAAACACCAAATGCACGAATGGATACCTGCAAGAAGCTCAGATAACATGACTCCAGATCGGTAGACTAGGTATGTCAGCGCCGGCAGGAGGTTCACTCCGCTGCCGTTAAAAGCTCTCACTCCACTTCCGTTAGCTCCTAGATCATGAACGTCCGAGAGTCATGCTCTTTATCCTTAAGTTTGTAATATTCTCATTCTCTTGTACATATGAATAGCCCTTATCTTGTTCTCACTATCGAAAGGGCGTCCGCATTGAGTTTCTCGGAATGAATGTTCTGGCCATCATGTACTTGGAACACCCGGTCGGCAACAGAAGATTATTCGACCCTGTAACAATAACAAGCAACCGCTTTGTCAGAGGCGCAAGACCTGGTGTAACTGAACGGGAAAGACTAGTAGATTTTCGCGCGAAAGTATCGCATTTCTTCATATCGCATCAGTACTGCAGTAAAGATTGGTAAGCTGTAGTCTTGTCTAGCGTAAGCAGAGCTCAAGCCATGACCAAGACCATGACTAGCAACTCTCTTCCGAGGTGACTCAACCCCGGATTGTGATATCAGAAGGTTACAGTGAGGTCGTAAGCATTATTCATTTCTATATTTCATGTCGTAACTTTTCTGTCGGAGGAGACGCAGCCAGATGAAAAGTTCTATACCTCCTTCTTGGGAACACCACCAGGCAGAGTCTGTACCTTCTCCTGGAATAGCTTCTCTGCGCCTTGCCAGACTGGCGTGGTCGATCGGTCCTTGAGGGCCATCAGGCTGGGCAGCAGAGCATTGCTGAAAGCCTCTGATGATTCGCGGGGTAGGGCAGACGGAAGGTGGTCGATGGAGATGACGGACAGCTTGGGACCATTACCCTCGACAGAGACGTCAACTGTGGGCTTGTCAAAGGTAGTGTTGATATCGTAGATGGGAATAGGGTTGTGGGGGTTGGTGGTGTCACATGAAACATCGCAGACGACGCTGAGTCTGCGGTCTGGTGACTTGAGGCTCTCCTTGTTGACAAAGGGTGGAATGGGCTTGGAGAGGTAGATGCAGTTGACGAAGATGTCCGACTCGACAATCTCTGGGTAAGGACCGTCACGCTCCTTGGTCTCAGCCAGATCCCACTTCTTAATCTCGGGGCAGCCGATCTTCTCGAGCAGGTCGACAGCACCAGAACCACATCGTCCAAGGGCGCCTAGTACCAGACTAGTGGGCTTGTGACCAGCAACCTTCTCGCCAGCTGCGACATCCTCCTTCAGCTGGGTGATCAACTCGCTCTCGTTGTTGTAGTATCCACGGCCTTCGGTGAAGGTCTCGAGACCTGGCAGAGGTTCGCCGTTGGGGTGAGTGAGCTGCCATGCCCATGTCTGACAGTAGTTAGTATGGGGAGGGGGTAACAGCATGGTTCCTTCCTGGACGTACCTTGATGGCTAGAGCGGCTCCAACGAAACCGGCGTGGTAACCAAAGGCAGCAACGCGCCTGCCTGACTCATCCTGCAAAAACTCGAGGTCATACAGGGTGCCTCCTCCGCGGGGGAACCTGGCCAAGACCTTCTCCCAGCCGCCCTGCTGCTTGTAGCAGTGTGCAAAGTGTACAAAAGTTTGCTCGAGGGGGAATTCGTCTTCGGGAAGTTCTTTCAAACCGATGATGATGCGGTTGTCCTTGGGCGCGTTCTTGTATGCGCCCTCCTCGATGAGGGTTGCGCCTGCCTGTTCGAACTCCTCGTCTTTGAAGATGCGGGCATAGTTGGGGTCTTTGGGTGAGCGCTCGACAAGCACGGGGTAGCCAGCATCGAGCAGCTTCTTGGCGGTGGTGGGAGTGAGGCTGCGGGCATTGGTGAGTAATGTACATGCGCGGAGTTTATGTGTATACCTACCACGAGCGATGCTCGAGAGGTTTGGCCTCTGCGCGGGCATGGAGTGTGGGGAAGGACATTGTGTGCAACGGGCAATTGGAAGCGTGTCTTGTCGGTTCAGGACTGAAGGAGAAATTCAAGATAGATATTTGTTTGCTTCTTGCAGTGCTGGAGAGTCTAACGGAGACCGGAGTATTGACAATGGTCGGCGCGGACTGAAGCAGCCCACGATGACTCCATGGCCAATTTGGCCGGAGGCTCCAAAATCGAGCTCCGAGAACGGCGCTACTGCAGGGCTGCTGCCGTCGATGCTAGCCATTCAGCGGCGCCGCGATGACATAGCCAGATGTGAGCCGTCTGGGTCTTGGGGCGGGTGCAGCAGCAGGACATTAGTGGGGCACGTGCATTGCTCCATGGGCGCTGGGCCGACAATGGAAGCTAGGTAGGATTCTCTGCCGGCGTTGAAAATGACCTGCTGCTACACGACATCCATGCTCTTCTCTCGCCCATCCTACCTCGGGAGCGCTATGCTTCACGCTGAGAAAAGCTCGCTGTGTCTGTGCCTGTGCCGTCCCCCATAGCCGCCTGCTGCTGTCCATAGCACGGCCATTACCCTCACTCCGATTCGCTGCCTTGTCTGTCGCACAGCATGGCTTCACATTCGCGCGACTCCTCAAATGCGAGTGCCCGCCACGCCCACGCTCCTTCGACGCCTAGCCAGCTTCGCCAGGCCCATGTGCCCTCGGACAGGTCCAGCTCGCCCGAGGAAACCATGCACCCCCGCCGCTACTACGACGACGACGAGCCCCAGCCCTCCAGCAGTCAAGCCCCCCACGACCTCGACTTCTCCGCCCAAGGCATTCAGCCTTCGACAGATGCCACGTCAATCCACTCAACCCACGAGAACGTCGATGCCCCGGGCGGCATCATCGAGATCGATCTCGAGCCCACGGCGCGCACCCGGCTGCTGAACCAGCAGAACTTGGAAGGCTTCAACCGGGGTGATGCGAGGCCGTCGGCGCATCGCAACTACGGCAGCTTTGCGGGCAGCATACACTCGGAACAGAGCTTCGGTCGCGCCTTCCCGGGCATACAGGAGACGCCAGAGGATAGCGAGCCAGACGAGGCGCACGCGCTGCTGGGCGACGCCTTTGCCGACGGCGTCCTGAACAAGAAGAATGGGCAGAAGATGAGCACAACTCGGTGGCTCGCCGAGCGCCATGGTATCAAGCATAAGCGCATGATGTACCTCAAGTACTACATCCCTGTCCTCAACTGGACGCAGCAGTACAAGTGGCGCTACTTCAAGGGCGATCTTGTCGCAGCCATCACCATGGCCTCGTTCTACATTCCCATGTCGCTCTCGTACGCCTCGAACCTCGCCCACTTGCCGCCCGTCCATGGTCTCTACAGCTTCGCCCTGAACCCCCTCATATACGCTGTCCTAGGTACCTGTCCGCAGATGATTGTGGGTCCTGAAGCGCCTGGCTCGCTTCTAATTGGCGAAATCGTGCGTGAAAACATCAAGAAGGGAACCACCGGAGACAACGACGGCAGGCGCAATGCTGAGATTGCTGGCATTGTGACGTGCATGGCTGGTGCTTTCATTCTCATCGCAGGCTTCTTTAGACTTGGCTTCCTGGACAACGTTTTGAGCCGGCCCTTTCTGCGAGGCTTCATCAGCGCCATTGGTGTTGTCATTTTCGTGGATCAGCTCATTCCTCAAATTGGGCTTGCCAGACTGGCCGCTGACCAGGTGTCGCACGGTAGCTGCGTGGACAAGGTCGTTTTCCTCTTCCGCAATATCGGTCGTGCACATGGGCTCACGTGTGCCATGTCCTTTACGGCCTTTTTCATCATCATGTTCTTCAGGTGCGTTCCAAAGTACTGTCTTCATTCCACCTCAACTGACAAACGTGCAGAGAGTTCAAGAAGCGTTTGCAGCCACGATACCCAAATGTCGCATATATCCCCGATCGTTTCGCAGTTGTCGTACTATCTGCTCTGCTTACCTGGAGATACCGTCTAGACCAACAGGGGCTCGCCGTTCTTGGAGATGTAAACTCCAGCGCCAAGATATTCTCCGTCCACTTTCCCTTTGAGACGTCGCATCTCAAATACATATCAGACGCCATCAACACCGCATTGATCATTGCTATGCTTGGTTTCTTCGAGTCCTCGGTTGCCGCCAAGTCCTTGGGTAGTGGTGACCTGAACAAGGATGGTGTTCAGATGCCCCTGAGTGCGAACCGGGAGCTCATCGCCTTGGGAACAGCAAACATCACTGGCGGATTGTTCATGGCACTCCCGGCCTTCGGTGGCTATGGCCGTTCCAAGGTTAACGCATCCACGGGTGGGTTGACTCCTATGAGTTCAGTGCTGCTGTCTATCATCACCATCCTGTGCACTGTCTTCATGCTACCATACTTCTACTACCTGCCCAAAGGCGTTCTTTGCGCCATGGTCTCCGTTGTAGCATATTCGCTTGTCGAAGAAGCACCGCATGATGTCAAGTTCTTTCTCAAGATTCGAGGCTGGTCGGAGCTCATCCTAATGGGTCTTATTTTCTTCATCACCATCATCTGGGACCTGAAGCGGGGTATCGGAGTGGGTATTGGTCTTTCCATCCTACGCTTGATACGTCATTCAGTGCGTCCGCGCATCCAAATCTTGGGTCGTGTGCCAGGAACTACGAACCAATTTTCTAATGCCGAAAATCACTCAGGAGATGTTGAGTTCATTGAAGGGTGTCTCATCGTCAAGATACCAGAACCCCTGACCTTCGCCAATACAGGAAATCTCAAGACCCGTCTCCGCCGCCTCGAGGACCACGGTACTGACAAGGCGCATCCTGCTCTCCCCCGTGTTCGCCGCGCAGAGCACAACAAGAACATCATCTTCGATGTACATGGCGTCACATCGCTCGACGGTGCTGGAGCTCAGGTCCTGGCTGAGATTGTCGAGTCATACAGAAGCAGGGAAGTCAGAGTCTTCTTCTGTAGAGTTCCAAAAGTGTCTAGCCCAGTCTATCAGCTGTTCGACAAGAGCGGTATCGTTGAGATGTGCGGCGGTCCAAGGCATTTTGTACAGAGCGTTGAGGAGGCACTTCGCATGACGGAACTAGAGCGATTGACAGAGGAATTTGCCAGCTCCGCAGAAGGGTCGAGAGCTGCATCCAGTCGAGCTTAAGTCTTCCGATGCATTTATCTTTTGTTCTATGAGCGATGGAAATGAGCGTGTTAGCACTGCATCTGAGGGTATGGGCGTATTGCATTAGCGATCTGCTACGATTAGACTTTGTATATGTTTTTGAGCATGATTTGGCGTTGTGGTATAGTTATGACTCTTGGTGTCAATTGTGAAAAGCATGTCTGTTCAAGTACCATCGTCCCTAGTTCCCAGTGCGTTCGACACCCCCCAGGCGTCCCAAAGAATCAGAAAACATAGCAACTTTGCCGAGCATCGCTCCGAACCCGGACCGTCGGTATTACATCTATTTCCGTATGTGCAAACGCTCGGTACGTCGCACATGCGATCCATTTCTCCGTTCTCAACATCGTGCCTGTGTCGCAATGGAGCGAAGTCCGCTACTGAGTGCACCCGAATGCACCCGAATTCAAGTAGGAATCATGGCGGTCTCGCCTTACCTTGATCACAGTCAGGGCTGTGGTGCTGGAAAGATTCCAGATTCTAGATTCCGTATGCGACGTCTCGGGTTCCCCAGGTGCGAGGATAAGTCGGTGTGGAGCAGACATCGCTCGTGCCACTCGCCTAGAACGGTGCCATTTTTCTTCTACGCTATACTGTGCAGACAATGCTCGCGTCATGACGGACACGCAATGCCAGCGAAGCGTACTTTGAACAGTCATCCATAGCATGAACGTTGAACAACATTTTAAACCTTATGTGCTTGCATTATTCTGCCCTCTGGAACGTCCTGCACATCTAAGAAGCAACACCGTTGGACCTTTGGCAGCCCAAGCCTTTGACGTTGACCAAGCTTTTCGGCGGCCTTCAGCAAAGCTTTTCTATGCCGTGGCTTCCTAGCCAAGCGACGCTTATCACCTCTTGACCACTCTTAGCACGCAGTAGCCCCTGTCGTATCGCGCCCCCATGTCGCGTGCTAACCCTCCAAGGATCGTGTTGCCGCCCTCCGCAAGGGTACTATTGGACATCAAAGGCATATGCGGGGTTGCGGGGACGTCATGAGGATGTTGAGGATGCATTCACGGGTGGTCGCATTGGTTGTCAGTAAGCACGCATTCGGCAAGTCGGACGATGATCGGGTGCATGCCTGACGTGATTAAAGAGAGCGTCGTGCCCGCAAAAGGCCGTATCTGTTTGACTTCCTGCTGACCATTCTGTGGGAGGTGTCGATCTGTTTCGCTCCGCCTCGCTTTTCTGAGCAGTCCGATATCGTCCATTACCGCCATGTCGGACGAGAAATACGACACTACTGAGCAGCGTGAGTACGCGCCGCCGGCTCCAAAAATGACGGCTGGTCGCTACATCGCCACGCGTATTCCAACTCTCAAGCCTGCTCATGATAAAGTCGCCAACCCGATCGCCCTACTGCGCTTGCTGAATCTGCAACAATGGCTCTTCTTTCTAGTCGCGTTCTTCGCCTGGACCTGGGACGCCTTTGACTTTTTCACCGTGTCTCTCACAGTCACGGATCTTGCCGAAACATTTGGAAAGACCAAGGCCGACATCACTTGGGGTATCACACTGGTGCTCATGTTGCGCAGTGTGGGTAGTATCATCTTTGGTCTGGCGGCGGATCGCTATGGCAGGAAATGGCCTTTCATCGTCAACAATGTGCTCTTTATCATCCTCGAGCTTGGTACCGGATTTTGCTCCACCTACAATGAGTTCCTAGGAGTGAGAGCTTTGTTCGGCATTGCCATGGGTGGATTGTATGGTAACGCTGCTGCGACTGGTACGTATCATCTCCCTCTTTCAAACCGTCTGGTCGACTAACACGACTGCAGCTCTTGAAGACTGCCCTGAACAAGCTCGTGGTATCATTTCCGGGATGCTACAGCAAGGATATGCGTTCGGCTACTTGCTTGCCACTGTCTTTGCCCGCGCCTTCGTAGATACCGTCGGTCACGAATGGAGACCACTATTCTGGTTTGGTGCTGGCCCGCCCGTCCTAATCATTATCTTCCGACTTTGTCTCCCTGAGACGCAAGCCTACCTCGAGCGCAAGCGAATCCGCGAGGAACAACCTAACGCGGCCAAAGTGTTCGCCCAAGAAGGCAAGGTAGCACTAAAGCGCCATTGGCTTCTACTTGTTTATCTTGTGTTGCTGATGGCGGGCTTCAACTTCATGTCTCATGGAAGTCAGGACCTTTACCCGACAATGCTGAGCAACCAATACAACTTCTCAGCCAACAGGGTTACCGTCACACAAGTAGTCGCCAACCTTGGCGCTATGACTGGTGGCACCGTCATCGGATATAGTTCGTCTATCTTCGGTCGTCGCATCAGCATAATTGTCATGTGTGTTATCGGCGGCGCTCTACTCTACCCCTACACATTTACCTCTAGCAACGCTGTCATTGCAGCAGCCTTCTTCCAACAGTTCTGTGTCCAAGGCGCTTGGGGTGTCATTCCCATCCACCTCATGGAGCTGTCTCCGGGATCATTTCGAACGTTCGTTGTCGGTACATCATATCAACTTGGTAACCTCGCGTCGTCTGCTTCATCGACCATCGAAGCGACGATTGGTGAGAGATTTCCACTTCCGCCCAAGGGCCATACGAGCCGCTACAAGTATGGTCTGGTGATCTGCATCTTCATGGGCTGTGTGTATGCGTACGTTATCTTGCTCACGGCATTGGGTCCGGAATACAGAGGAAGGAACTTTGACGTGGCTGCTGATGAAGATATGGCGGTGGTGACGGGGGCAGATGAGGGCAAGTATGTTGCGAGACAGGATAGCGACGTGGAGACCAGAGGACATGTGTAGAATTCGCGTATCATAGTTTGCAGTTTCGCAGAGTTATGATTGAGTTCAAACAGAGAAGATACAATGCCCATAATGTCTCGAAGATATTGTAAACCTCCAAACCCGGTTTTGTGTGTTCGTGTAAGAGCGGCATCGAGACCCGGCATTGGCAAGCTCGGTTGGCCTGCATGCCGAGTTTACCATATAGAGAATCAACTCCTGCCTTTGTAAGCGTGTGATCGTCTCTCATAAAATGTAAAGTGCCCGATCCATGGCGATGACGTGGGTAATTTGGACATTTTAAGCAAGCTTAGTGCTGCTATTGGTCGCAATCCAGATCGGAAGTGGCATCCGTCTCTAGCGTTGTGCTACCTACAGCAGCCTGCCACACCAAATATATTGTGTTCATCTTTCGCAATCTATGCAAGACTTGGCTTCACCCAGTGAACTTTCGCTTACCATCTTCTCGAGCTCAAGGTTCGGGTCTTTCATGATGTTGACGGCTCCTTTGACGTTATTGCCGGTGGGTGTCTCGTAGCGAATGAGCAAGCCCATGGCGCACGACAAAGTATATATCTCGCTCGGGAGTGTACGATATGCCGATACCAACTGCATATTCATTGCATCTCATCTCGACGATCAGTCAAAGTTCTTGCCAAGATGAAAACATCCGTCGTTCTACTCGCTGCCGCTTCTTTGGCCAGCGCTCACTGTACGCTCTGTTGCACTACGTATGTTCTATCATCCAAAGCTAACTATTCGAAGACACGCTCCCAAGTGTCAACGGTGACTCAGCCTGGTCTCATGTCCGCCAAGCCAAGAACTGGCAAGACAATGGATTCGTTGGTGATGTGACTAGCAATGACATTCGCTGCAACCAGCTCAAGGCCGGTACATCAACTCTCAGTGTTGCTGCTGGCTCGAATGTCAAGGTCAGCGTCAACCCCAACGCGTACCACCCTGGACCCTTCCAGTCATACCTCGCCAAGGTACCGGAAGGTCAGGACATCAACAGCTGGGACCCTACTGGCGCTGTTTGGTTCCGCATCTACGCCGAACAACCCAAGTTCGGTTCTCAGTTGACCTGGCTGAGTAAGTGACGTGCATTTCCATCCTTGTACTAACGTCTACTGACTTCTGTGCGCACAGGTGCTGCCAACTACGACATCAAGATCCCCCAATGCATTGCACCCGGAAAGTACTTGATGCGCAACGAGCACATCGCCATCCATACCGCTCAGAGCAAGGGTGGGGCACAGTTCTACCTTTCTTGCGCACAACTTGAGGTTACTGGTGGTGGCAGCAAGGCACCCTCGAACCTCGTCGCCTTTCCTGGCGCGTACAAGGCTACCGACCCGGGTATCTTGATCAACATCAACTACCCAATTCCCACTAGCTACACCAACCCTGGCCCCCCTACCTTCACTTGCTAGGTCCCTTCTATGGGCGATGAGATCGGCAACTGATGTGTATTAAGTGTGACGGTGGAAATAGAGAGTACGGACCGTAGCCAGGATGTAGATAAACTTCCAATATATATTTTGGCCATTCTGAAAGTATCGAGAGACAGTGTGTATCAAGATTTGCCAATGAACTGAAGTATCCATCACTAAATTTCAGCTTACTCCGACCGAGCTGGTGCCTTATCCTTTCCCATAACGCATATACCACCGAATTGCTTCACCTGGACGTGGCGCACTGACAAGAAGAAGAGCATACTCTTCAACCACCTTAAATAGCATGAAAGCGACTCGCCAGCTCCTCGGGATCGTACATCTTGGTAGTCGCCCTCTCCATCTCATCCGCGACATACTTCCAAAAGTTGCGCTCGCACTTTGCCACTGCTTTCATGAGCTGCTCAGTCTTTTCTACCTCCTCCAGACCTTTATCCTGTAGTTCTGCAGTGACTGGCTGCCGGACGTTGGCTTTGAGCTCAGTCGCGTTGTCGTAGTCTTTGATGCGCTTCTTACCCGCCTTGCTGATGACTCCTGTTCCTTGAGCCTGAGTGTACTTATTCGGATTGCGAAGGTGCATGTAATCCTTTGGGTCAAAACCGATCTCGCCGATGGATGTCGCAATGCGAGGTGTATTACGGACATAGCGACTGTAGACGGCCGTTTCTGTAAAGATAGCTGCTTCGCCCTTGTTAAGGCGCTCCTGGTTGAGGTGGTCGACGATCTCGTTCCAAGACCACTTTTGCTCTTGACGTAGACTCTTTATAGCGACGTTTTCAGGATCTTCGTCGTCGTTTCGGCGTGTGCTGACCTTTTTGTCTTCAGGCGTGAGGACGGAGATGTTCTTCTCGATCTCACTTTTGATTACCCGGGCGCGCTTGAGACTGTCCATATTGATTCAAATGGGTGTATGTAGAATTTGGATGCTAGATTTGTCTTTATTCTCGCGTTCAATCAGTGGACCTTCTCGTTCCCATCCGTAGATTGAAATTAAATGGGTGTTGTGGAGAGAGAAAATGAGGCTTAGTGGACGCCTGAGCATCTCAAATAATAGTCCATCCAGGTAGCTTTTTTACAACTCACCTTCACTCCGATAGCGAGTTGCAAGTGAAACAATTTTATAGGGTGTAGGTAGGTATCGAGAGCTGTTTGTGGTGCGAGCTTAATGCAACGAATCACTGAACCGCACATGACCATGGTAGTGTATGATCATCGTTAGGCACTCGGTGTGCCAGTGAGTTGCAGCGATTTCGCGTCACTCATGTTAGGGCAAAGAAGAAAGGAACTCAAAACTGAAACACCACGAATTAGATTCAACTACAGGTCCACCGACTCATTAAAAGTAAAACAGAATACTAATTTTCTTCTACATGCTGATCTAGAAGCATGTTCTCAGAACTACTGCCCAGCGCGAAAGCCAAATTAAAACCAGGTGAATTGTATTCAGCTGATGGTTAGGGTATCTCCGATGGTAAGACTCAAGGTCTTTATTCCTACTTGTATTGCGCCGAGTGATAGAGGGCATCCGCGTGATTCAGGTCTCGCTTCGCCTTCTCCTCTGGTGATTCCGTTTTCTTCGACTCAACAGCCTCCTTCGACCGCTTGTGTGGGAGTATCGATCGAAGCAGGGATTTTGTGGATGCCATTGTTGTATTTGACGTTGTTGATATGGCATCGCTCTTGGATGGTGTGCTTGAGCTAGCTCGGTTGGCTGATGTCATGGTCGAGAGTGTGGTATGTCCGCCGGTCTCCGTTTGTTCGATGATAGCAGGTGGTGAGCTTCGGGTGAATCAAGGTGGATGTGAAGATGCTTCGAGAGATGAGGTTCAGAGAAATATATAAAGTCTTGATAATTGTGATGCTGTGCGACGCGTAGATGTTTGCTTGCTGATGGTCGACAACAGTGAAACCATTTCCTCATTCTTATGCTCGTGGTTGGACCATGGAAGAAGCATCACTGTAAAACATTGGGCAGCACAGTCATCAGCTCCATTACCAAGCTCTCATGGCGCACAGCACTCATGCACCGTTGGCGTTTTCTCGTGCCATTCCCATTTCTGTCCGCAGACCGACCAGCCGCGCCAGTACGTACGTAAGTACGATGCATGTGAGTCAAGAATGTTATAAACATGTGTATTGGAAGGGCGTGTCGCTTTTTCTTACTGCGAATAGTCAAGGTTGAGGCAGGGTGGAAGAATGTAGAAGGGCTGAGCCATGGTTGAGTCAAAATGTGGGTCCGGTGATTCCATGAAGGGCCTAGTGCGTCAATCGGTTGTCCCCACATCTATCCGGCAATATTGTCACTCTTCGCATACCTCGCATTCTGGTCTCAGCAAACACATTGAGGAGCGCTTGAGTCATCATCTCGTTGCGCAACAACGTGATAGCAATGTACAAAGTCATGCTTGCTGATAAAGGTCACACGCCCTCAATTGGCACCAAGCCATCGCAACACTCGCGAATGGAATGCGATCGCTTCGTCACAGGATAGGTGTAGCCGCGCACGGTCCCTCAAGAAGCAGCTAACATATATATTGATTGGTCATCTACCGATATCGCTCTCTACGCCTTCCAACGGAAAGCAGTAGAGTTCTTCTCAGCAAACGTAGACCCAATCTCACCCCACTTGATCTGGCTAAAGGTGACTGTAGGTGCCTTCTCGATCTGTCGGATAGCCTCTGGGAAGCCCTCAGTCGCGTTGCAAGGACCAGCACCGTTCACAGATCCATCGAGCCATTGCATAGCACCACCCTCATCCCACCAGATGCTCAGCGCGAGAACCATACCGCGGGCCATTGCGTCACCCATACCCTTGTGGCCACCAAGCTTGGTGTACATCTCGGCGCCGGGCTGAGCAGAGCAGTACTCCTGGTCCATGGTGATGTTCTGCATGGCGTTCTCGATGACAACACCGTCCTGGACATACTTTCGCACGATAGCCTGGAGAACGCCATCCTTGGCTGGAAACTGGGTGACAACGGTGAAGGGCTTAGTGGTGTCGACCTTGAGGCCAGGACCATAGTAGTCTGGGGAGTTTCTGTGCTTGTACGGGTTGTCTCCGCATCCGTTCTTGTCGCACAAGCCAGCCTTCCCACACTCGTCGCCGGTGCAACCGAAAACACCGGCTGTACTGCAAGTATGAGGCGCGATTTGGTTGGCACGAGAGTTGGCCTCCCAGATATCCATCTCGTTGCAGCAAACACCTTGTCCCTTAACGTTTCCCTACGAAAAGTCAGAAACGTCAAAAGAAGGGGAGGTTTGTACTTACTACACCATTGATCCAAGGAGTGACGTAGCACTGAGCATCGCAGTATCCCGTACCATAGGCGGCACCGCCTGGGTTGAGCTGAGAACGTCCGCCATCAGCTTCCATCTCGCTGAGATATAAGGCGCCGTTCATGCCGCATGGCAGCTTCGACATGTCGACATCAAAGGCCAACTCGTTACCCGTGAGTTGCAACATCTCGTAGTTCTCCTCGTCCTCCGCGAGAACATAGACCCTAGGGCTCGCGGCTCCGCCACTGGGGTTGTACATGTCCAAGCGGAGCTCTCCATCGTTAGTGTACACACCCATCGTTGAGTAGTCTTGAATGCCTTCCATGATGCAGTTCTTGGCGCACGTTTCCTCATCAGGGCAGGCTGTTGGATCAGCTCCACTTCCCCAGCTTCCGCAACCCAGTGTTGAGTTGCCTTTCTGGTGAATCCAATGGGCCGCTGAGTCGGTGACGACAGCAGTGTTCTGAGATTTGCATCCTCCAGCCTTGGTGCACTTCCAGGTGGTAAGCTTGGGGTGAACTTCCGGTGTGCTTCCTGGTGTTTGAGCAGTGGCTAAACCCAAAAGAGCAGCGGCAACGAGAGCGTAAGGTGCCATTGTGATATGACCAAGAGAATGTGATGTTGAGAGAGTGAGGTGCAATGCATACAGGCAAGCAAACTCAGAACCTATATATACCTACATCAGTAATCAAGTGAAGCCAAAGGGTCTTCCCGTGTCAAAGGTCCTGTATGCACATAGTAATTTAGGATACCGCGGACCACCAGAGCCGCAATATCACGAGTAGAGGAGCCTCAATGTAGTAAACATCGTCAATGAATCTGGCGGCTGTGTCTGTCATTGGCTGCAAGCTTGGCCTCGGCCTCAATACCAAGGCCGACTTTGTTTCGGACCCTCGCTGTGAGAAGTCGACATCGCAAAACGATCCGGAAGAACATGCATAGAACATTCATCAATATATTTGAGACATTGCTATTTGTTCAAATAAATTGCATTTGATTACGGAACCCCAGATGGAGGTTGAACACGGGGCATTTACCCGGTGTTTACTCGGCGCAAAAGAGCTTTACTTATACAAGCAGGTGCGAGTGACTTTGGCATGCCTCTCACGTCTACAAGACCACCGGTACTGCGCCGCGGAGCGCGTAGCTGCAAGCCGCGACTGCAAGCATGGAACCAAGGCAATGCGTGACTGGGAAAACTAGCCTTGTTTAAGGGCCAGCGGTCCGACACCTCTGGTATACCGCGGCACGGGACTCGTCCAAATTTCTTCTCTTCAATGCGCCCTTTGACGACGTCCATCTCCGCAAGCCTTTCGTGAAGCGATCTTGCTCAGCTCCATCTTCCCTTTCGCCCAACTATCTCTTCCACATAGACCATGCCTGCCCATCATGTCCTTACCGGACCTATGGTCAAGGGAGGCCCACAGACGTGGTACTAGCGATGAGACAGTATTCAGGAGCCCGATGCAGCGACTCTTGTGCGCACACTTGAGTTTCATATTCGTCAGTTCCCTGATTTTGCCACAGCGGCAGAACAATGACTATCACACTACGTTCTTGTCGTGCCTCGTTGATCGGATTCGAGATTAACAAGAGTAGATCGATCATCTCTAGATCTCCTTGAGCCGTGTACGATTCGTGATGGCCCTGTGTGCGACTGTGCACGTCTTGGCCAGCTCTTCCATGAATTATCGGTCGGATGCCCCCGGATGCTGGTCGGATATGAACCAGGAAGATACGAGCTTGTCAGGGCGCTCCTCTGTCGCCGTATCTCAAGGGAGGGTTTCCTTGTGCCTGAGGAAAGGAAGCCAATCTTTTGTCATGGCTGACATATCGAAATGACGTTGCATCCGTCGCTCGCTGTTGCACGGAGAGATATCTGAGTAGCAGTCGAGTAATGGAAAGAATGTAACGTTTCGGATGTCGGGTAGGATGTTGGGGTATATCGACTGTCCACTTTTGCCCAGCAGAGATTGTCGCATGAGCTAGTCCGATAGGGTGGCATTGCTGCCCAGTTAGGGCAGTATCCACTTATCGGGGCATTAGTCAGTGGGTCTTCGTCATGGTGAAACTCCCAAGAAGCATCCCTGCTCCGCAGTAGTGCCGAGAGAAGTTCTAACGCTCTACGCATGCCAAATTAGGGCACACCTGACCGACGCCCCTAGCTCTCCGCATTTGCGAACGTTGACGGGATTGCCGTGCCGACACCATCAAATGCGCCACGGCATCTAGACTGGCCAACAGGATTACATTGCGACCCTTCCTACATGTAAACCTAAATATGAGAAGGAAAGCAAAGTCTTAATCATTACTTCTGGCAGCAGTGGCCTACGCGCACCTCAAAAGTCGGGTCGCTATGTATCCCTACAAACGGTCTCACTTCGGTGACGTCCGGTTAGTGCCAAAGCTGTGAACCCATCCGGCCATGTTCTTTGGCCAAAGTTGGACAAGGAATGCCGGATATTGATTTGCTGGTGACATTCACAGAAGACTCCGAGAGCCCACCCTATCCAAAATATGCGAGTCGACTATAGGCTATATTGCATATAGAAGAGCCAATACAAGGTCGGAATGATTTTTCTTCGTTTTTGTCGTTGTTTTTTGTAGAAATGTCGCTGCTTATGGGTACGCAGCCAATGAACGCCTATATAAGGCCTGACGCCATCATAGACCGCTACAGTCTGGAATCTGATTTCGAATTGTAGTCGAAAGCCACTTCAAGCATATGTTCACTACCGGGGAACTGGAAGCACTTTGTGTAGCGTGGAGGCGGAGGTTCGGCACGGCACGGGGAAGCTGCCATTGATTGCTAGAGTTTGCCTCCCACATCTAGTTTTGACGGCGCGCATGTAGTAGCACTTTTCGGAGGACAGCACAAGTATGAACGCGCAAGCCCGCAGAATCTTTTCCTCCTCTGGATGATGAGGCCAAGCGAAGCTGTCAGAACACGGAACGGTTCGTGAACCCTGGATACCCGCCAAAACACGGCACTTGAATCTGCATGTACATCCTGCAAAGCCTTGACACTTCAAGGTCCAAAAGCAGTTTGACATGGAGTCTGATCGACCTCTCTCCTTTCGCTCCTTCGGGCAAGGCAGGCCTCGTCGGAGCTCCTTCCACGCCACAAGCGTCGTCCTCGACGCTGTGACGTTGACGCTTGCATGATCCCGAACCCAATTTGACTCGCTAAAAGCTCCCGACTCAAGCGTCCGCTGCACGCCTCATAATTGCAACCACCATATCCTGACAAAAGTAGCGAGTAACTTTCCATACTTGGGATTTAGCTGAGCACTAATGGCCACTTGGATTTCTTTTGGCAGCAGAGTGGCTGCAAGTTTTGCCCAGGCACCACCTGACAGTCCCCTTATTTGCATGGTTAAGGCTTAGTGAAGCACGTTGCCGATCTTCCAGTGCCTGGCCATATCGCTCTGCCCCACAAGGAACCTGGCTCGAACAGTAACCTGTGTCGACTACCGTCGCAAGGATACCCAGAGGAGCGTCGGTTTTCTTGCTAACAGTATTCTAGCGTTCGCAGTGCCAGGAGAGACACGGCTCGGAGAAAGTGTTGAGACGTCTGTGAGGCAAGATCGTCGACGAGGGGAAGCTACAGATGTCAAAAATACAATATGCTGAGAGTTTGTGTTCGAACCGTGGTTTTCCAAACTCTTAAATCCTCCTCTTCGCCTACATAACCTTATTTTGACGATTCGCACCGACGCACCGCCGAGTATGGAGGACCGAAGTGGTTCGGTGTTGGCGATAGCCATCACATTCATGATCTTAGCATGGGTCACTGTTGGACTTCGGTGCTATGTCAGGTATGATCCACCTTGAATTCACGTTTCTGACCGCAATACTGACCGAAGATGTAGGATCTTTATGGTCAAAGGCTTCGGCATCGACGACCACTGTATGGTCGTTACCCTCCTCTTCTTCACAGGATATCTGGCATCACAAATCGGCGGCGCAGTCCATGGCACAGGCGTGCGACGTGAGAAACTTTCCGACGAACAGGCGCAAACGGCCCTTCACTTCTGGTTCTTCTGCGAGATATTCTATACACTATCGACATGTATGCTCAAGATCGCCGTCGGTTTCTTCTTGCTACGCATCACCGTCGCACCGATGCACATCTGGCTTATCCGATTCATCATGGTCGTCTCTGCAATTGTGGGTGTCGCATACACATCGGTGGTTATCTTCCAGTGTAAACCCATCTCCTTTTGGTGGGACCTGAACCCCAATCACACTGGAACTTGCCTGTCAGGTACCCTGGTCATGAACTTCACCTTTGTGGTTTCCGGGCTTAACGCCTTTGCCGACTGGGTGTTCGCGATGCTTCCCGTTCTCATTGTCAAGGATCTGCACATGAAGAAGCGCATGAAGGTCGTAGTTGCTGGAGTTATTGCTCTTGCCGCAATGTAAGTATTGAGCTCCTTTGTGTGCTAGCATATCTGACCTGGATCAACAGTGGCTCAACAGCAACGATCATCCGCCTTCCTTACACGACCTCACTGAAGGGATACAAGGGAGATTTCCTCTATCGAACAACCGACTTTGCGATTTGGAGTACGGTAGAAGTAGGGTTGGGTATAACAGCTGGCTCTATCGCCACTCTTAGACCGCTCATGAAGCAGGCCCTTGAGATTACTCGATCAGCCTCAGCTTTACCATGGAGTAAGCCTTCGCAGGGTTCACAACCGCTGCAGTCGGGACATCAACTCAGCACTGTCAAACCGTCGATCAAGAAATCGATCACGATTACCACCTCCAGAGCTCGAAGAGAGAGTGCTAGCTCCGACGAGGAGATTTTCCTAGGCGGTAAGAGCCTACCATCCGAGTCATGGCAGCAACAGCAAGGACTGCCTGGTTATGTCACGTCCACAGTGCTAGATGAACGTGGGCAGCGACAAACAACAGAGAAGAGCCGTAAACACATAGCGGATCTGGAAAGGAGAGGCAGTCCTGGTGCGGCTAGCGACTCCACGATTGACACAAAGTCATCGGGAAAGGCTGCAAGGGTACACGAACGCTTCTAGACGATAGTCCCATAATACAGTACATAATAGATACCCCTCAACGATATAGTTTAACATAGTCCGCCATCCTTTATGCGCATACATTGAAGAGAACCATACGCTGTTAGTTCAGTGGTAGCTCACTGTGACTTGCCATTGACCAGTTGCCGGTGTAAACACTCCATAGCTAGCCTTCTACTTCTCCGCTCCCGCTGTTCTCCACTTCGCTCCCGTGGTCTCCGTCATTAACATCATTCCATCGCAGTGTCTTGTTAACTTTCTTGAGCCATGCGACATGGAAATTTGCCTTGAGCATCAGGCGAGTCACCGCTCGCATTAGTTCACTAGTGGATATGATCATCACATACTTAGCTTCATCACTCGGAAAGTCTATCAGTAGGTCGAGCTACTTTTAACCTCGGTAAGAGAATCTGGAATGGGGGACTGTAGACCTCACTTATTCGTCTTTGTTTGCTATATGATCATACCTGCAAGACGAGGCCATCAACGTCTATATGGTTTATCATGCTCAATGTACATATGTACATGACTTGTCTTCATAAGCAAGCCTCAAACAAAAATCGTTGGTGGGGCGAGAGTTTGGCAAATATGTGATGGTAACAAGCGCTGTAGTTCTTCTCGTTGATGATTGGCCAGCGAAAACTAAAGAAACACACATGATCTCGCACACTAGGAGATTTGCTCCGGCGGACCGGACATGTCGACGGCAGAGCAGCATAAAAGCAATATTGATGTATCAAATTACATTACTTAATCAGATGGGTTGACGCTGTCGCCACAGCTGTTCAGATCCTATGTACATATAACTACCATAGTATGTCCGAAAACGCAGTCCTGAGAACCTCGGTCCTGGTCTTCTGCATCTCCGGTGCGATGCCTACAAGATCCAGTATATCAAGACATCTTCGCGCATCGTCTTTCGCGTCCTTCAGTAATGGGTCCGCGGAAGGAGGTAGGCCGTTGTGGGTGGGTGACAGCGGTTGTGCTTGCTGACCGAGGATGCGTGCCATGAGAAGCTAAAATAGGTGTTAGCAAACGAACAATACTACAGACCGAGTACAACTTGCTGCTTCTTCAAAGGCTCGGTGCTGGAACACCCACCACACACTAGCGTCGATCCTGAGGTATTCCCAAAAGTGGAAGAAAGACTGCAACGCCATCCTGGCTGCGTCCAGCGCACCTTTAACGTCGCATGGCACACCCTCAGCAGGGTTTTCATCAGCCTGTATCGCCATGACGCAGTGCCAGAAGTTGCTTCGAAAGAACAAGTTCTGTCGTAGACCGCGCGGATTTGTTTCTGCCATATGTCTTATAGTGACGTCGTCGGATGCTGTAAGATCTGCAGGAAACGTTTTGTGGAGAGCAAAGTATTCGTTGACAAGCTCAAGTTTATGCTTGATTGATGTAGTCAAGGGCGTTGCCAGTGACCGCGGTATGCAGACAGTACGAGACACGAGGTTAGCCATATGCCACATGGAGCGGATGTATCTCCGATCCGAGAGTTCATACGGAGGATAGAGATCATGGTTCGAAGCGATGTTGCTGATGCTCATGGGGTTGATTACAGGGTCTGTGGCGCCGTTGTTCGAAGCACCATTCGGTATATAGTCATCGAGATCATCGCTGAGGGACTCTGGCTGTATGTCTGAAAACACACTGGTTGGCGGAAGCTTGAGCAGAACAGTAAGGAAAGTGTCCTGGAAATAAATAGCTTGCCATAACTTTCGCCGTTGCTGCTTGTCACTCTTTGAACATCGGGGTGCAATGACATCTGGATCGCGATGTAATCCCATGGCGTATGCTTGCCGTACGAGAACACCTCCAAACGCCCATGCATCAGAGGCATGATTGTCGTTCATTAGGAAGTATCCTATTAGAACCATGGCCTGCAGTGTTCTCACTGAAGCTCGACTAAGATATGATGATATCCGTAAAGCTTGCTGGGCAGCTGATACGTAGAACTCGGCAATCTGCGCCCTGTCGCCACCGTCGGTAGTATGAATGAATTGCGTACCCATGGCATACACAACAAAGTGTAGAGCTACTAACACGGGGTCTGCAGTATGCTTCTCTTCTTGTGGCAATGACCAGAAACGTTCATAGTCAGCATAGAAGTTCCTACGGTGAACCATAGGGTATACTGGGTCAACAGCATCAAAGTATTTGTCAACGAGGATATCTGCTTGCTCTTTGGCTGGCAGTACGCCGACAACCTCGGCAAGGCCGCCACGACTCGTCCAGTAGTTGGCAAAAGGATGTTCAGTCCCTAGGCCAAAAAAGGGTGCAGGCGTATGATTGGAATATGGTATGTTGGATAGCAGGAATGGTGAGGATCCCGAAGACGACAATGACACGCTTCGATATTGTGTTCTGATTGGTGTTGGTGGCACCTGGATATGAACCTGGTGAAGCAGTCAGAAAAAGCAATCCAGATAGTTGTATCCGCCAAGTGGTCACTCGTCGTGAAGCACATGGAATTTGTCACGACTTGACACGACATAACGTTGGACGGATTCCCGACGCCCCACCATGGCAAAAGCACTCCCGACGCTCCGAGAAGGTGGGCCGAGAAGGTGGGCCGAGATGCGTTCGCAGAAGCTCGAGAATGGTACAACAGGAACAAGGAATTTTTATTACCTGAATAGGCGGCTTGCTATGTGGCTGCGGGTCACTGCCAAGCTGCAACGAAGGCCTCGCGCTCGTTTTCCTGGACCGACCCGCATTGCGACCGGCGCCAACCCTGTACACAGCTGTCAGCAAAGCAAGCGCATTCCAGGAAGCCATGGAAACTTACTTGTCCGCCGAAGAGGCGATCAGGTTGGCGATTTCAGAGTATTTACATGTCGACTGTCGCTTGATGCAGGCCAAGCAATGGGGACGAGTGCGATCGCACTGGCAGGAGTTTAGCCTTGCAGTGCAATTGCGCGCGAGCAATGCAACTCACCTTGGTCTTGCGCTCGACACACTCCTCGCAGCTCAGGGTAGGTTTATTGCGCTTTTGCTTCTTCCTTGGTGGCGCATCGCCTTGAAGGGCCGACGCGCTGGTGGTAGATGGATCAGGACTTGTCGAGGGCTGTGTGCCTTCGTCATCCATCGTGCAGCTGCGGGCGGGCGATCGGGGCGCGCGTGAGCTTGGTCCGAGTGCTTGACAAGCAACAGCAATGCGACAGGATCCAAGCGGGTGCGGTGAACACGACGTTGGCGGGAATAAAAGTGAAGGTTGAAGTATTTCCGCCCTGGAGCGACGCGCCCCATAAAGGACACCGAGGATTGCGTGGGGACGCCGCTGTGGAGTTCACGCCAGCCACTGCTTGGCGCTAGATGCGACAGAGGGCCCAGAACCCATATCTCGCTACTACGTCAATCCTGCCAGTTACGCGTCGTCCCTTTGAGCTACAAATCATCTCGAATGCAAACACACCGGCCAGCCCATATTTCAAGCTGCTCAATCATTTGTTGGGCAGGGCTGCGTCATCCCCAGCTGTGCGCGGCCTCGAAGCTTCGGCGTCTACTAGATCGGTAAAGGATAATGCAGCGGAGTTCTCCTCCGCCATGCTGCAGCATATCAACATAGTATGGCAACCATATTCGTTCTTCCTGTGCGTCCCGTTTTCTTGACGGGAGAATGCGTACGTCGAGTCGTCTCCCGCGCCGGGTATAGTGCTATACCCGAAGCGCCGGCAGTAACTACCGGGCCTCATGACAGCATCATGATCGATGCAGAGATTCTCGCGCCTCCGTATCGGCCATATCGTGGCTGACACACTCCCCGAAACCACCTCAAATGTAACCACGCAGACTTGTCACGAGCAACACTTTCGATGGATAGCAAGGTCATTCGAATATGTGTTCGATATTTACCAGACCAAGTACAAGATGAGACGTATAAACAAAAGAGAAAAGCCGTTGCTCGAACATTCAGCCAAATAGTATATCTTCCGTCGACTTTGGAGTCGACTTACACCGCCAATAGAAATACCTGCATCAAGTGTACTGCCTCATCGCATCGCGGTAGCCCTTGCCGCCACGCATGTCATCCTCGAACGCCTCAGCGACCTCGAGCACACGCTTGACATGTTCCATGCTGAACACTGACTTCTCCGAGAGCGCGATCGATTGCGACGTTTTGACCGTGTTCTTGATCTGCGATTATGTGTTAGTTGACCTTCCTATATTTTCCGTGTAACCAGAAGACGTACCTGTCGACCATTCATGCTCTTCTTACTTAGCTCGTCAAAGTCCGCTTCCATGAACGGCTTCATCACCTCCTCAATCTTCTCTACCTTTGTCTTCACTTCCCCACTTTCTTTGGCGCTGTTCTTGCTCTTCTTCTTCTCCGCCTCGGCTTCCCGACCCATCTGCTCCACTTTACCAACATGATGCTGCCAGATCTTCTTCCTCGCCTTGGCCTGTAGATTCTCGTACCGGATACCCATGTGAATCCTGCTCTGGAAAGCTTCGTCAAATGTCTCAACACGATTGGTTGTCAAGAAGAGGATGCCTTGGTAGTACTCCGTCAGACGCAAGAAGACAGACACGAGGCTGTTACGATGGATATCGTGAGGTTGACGCGCTTCGAGGAAGACATCTGCTTCGTCAAGGAGAAGGATAGCGCCCCATGAGTGCGTAATATCCATGATGCGATTGAGATCCGTCTCGAGTGACCGACTGTTGGTACCCAGCTCGCCTGCCGAGACGGCATAAAGCGGACACTTCAGGTATTCAGCGATAGATTCGCCAGTCAATGTCTTTCCAACACCCGGTGGTCCGTGTAACACAACATTGAGGCCCTTACCCTTGCCTTGGATCACGTCGTCGATCGTCTTCGCAGCATTGAAGCGGTGCGACGAGACCAAGCCTTTCAGATTCTGCTTGATCCGACTAGGCAAGACGAGACTGTCAAAGGCCTCAGCATTCCACTTGATCTTGTCAATTCCAGAGAGCGAAAACTCGAGCCAGAGTTTTTCGGAAAAGGCAAATCCAAGCACGACTGGCGACGCGATGATCAACTCCTCTTCAGTAAAGACCTGCTGCTTGATCTCATTGCCGTCCGCGTCTGTCTCGATCGAATTGTCTGGACTGTCACCCTTCTCCTTGTCGACCACGCTTTGTGGCACACGGATGGGGTGTTTCTTGCCTTTCTTGTCTCTCCACATGACGATACGCATCTTGTCTTGCTCTTCTTTCTCTTCATCTTCGTCAGATCCACAGCAGCAATCTTCGTCGCTCTCTTCGTCATCACATTCGCCATTCTCCTCGTTCTGGGCTAGCTCATCTTGCTTGAGGTAAGAGAGCGGATAGTTGGGATTGATGCGGCGGAAGATAGCCGGATCAACCATGACGCGGCCATTAATGATGAAGCGGATGATGTTGTTCTTGTGCTTCATGTACGCGATACCCTTTTGTAAGCGAAAGTTCATACCTTGAAGAGCGACGAACTTCTTGCCCCGCTCGATGAGTTGATTCTTGATACCCTGGGTAATCATTAGTCAGGGTGCTTCAAATTGGTCGGTCGTCTACTTACCTCCGGATCTTTGTGGTACTTCAACGGATATGCAGAGAGGCTAGTAATCTTCTTGTGGCCCTTGAAGGCCTGGATCGTGATCTGGTGGTCTCCGAGACCGAAAGACTTTCCGTCGTACTCCAGGTACTTGCCGTCTACATACCAGGATTTGATTCCTGTCATCCAGCTCTCGTATTCGTACGCGGTATCAACCTTGAAGCAGCGAGGGTCATCTTTGTTGTGGTATGTCGGTGTATAGGCGATAGTGTTCGGTTTGAACAAGGCCCATACGAGATCATAAGTGATCGTACCTGCTTTGAGCATCGGTCGCAGCGCTTTGCGTGTCGCGGAGTAATCTTCATCAATATAGCTCAGGAGAAGTTTGCATTGCGCAATCTGCTGCTTGAGGCGCTTCTGATCCTTCGTCTTCTTCGCCTTCTTCGCCTTCTTCAGCTTTGGTTTGAGAGTCTTCTTGATGAAGGTCTTCAGCTCCTCGTAGTAGTGAAAAAGTGTGTGAGGATCAATCTGCGGTGTATCTTCCACAAGACTGATGCTCTTGCAATCCTTGAACACTTCTTGAAGTGCATTGCGAAGTAGCTTAGACTTGATGTCTAGTTGAGTCTCTTGATACTTGCCTTCCCAGTTGAGTCTCCTCCGTACCGTGAATACGCAGTCAAACTCATCTTTCTGATCAGAATTACTTTCAACAAGTTTCCAATCACGAATCTTCATATCAAAAACTTGATCGACACGCTTGAATTCAAGGACATTCTTCTTGACTGGCTTTTCAAGTTTTGTAGTCGATACGGCTGCTGCGGCTGCGGCTGCGTTAAGAGAAGCCTTTTGAGCCTGAAGATTGCTGAGGATACCACTGACTTTGGCCACCTGGGTGTCGAGATCGTCTCCCGGAAGTGGAGGTTCCGGGGGAGGAGTTGGTGGTACGGGAGTATCATCATCGGATGTTGACGATTCTGATGATGATGCAGAGCTATCAACCTTCTTTGCCTTCTTAGCCTTCCGCTTTGCCTTCGCTTTCGCTCGCTTGCGTTTCGACTTTTCGTCTTCAGAATCAGAATCGCTGCTAGAGGAGCTCGAAGTATCTGAGGCGCTGTCATCGCTGGAACTTTCGAGCTTGTTGTTTTTCTTCTTCCTGGCTTTCGCTTTCAAAGCTTTGCGTCGCCTCTTCTTATCATCATCCTCAGATTCAGAGTCGGAACTAGAATCGGAAAAATCAGATGAGGTTTCATCCTCGCTCACGGTATTGTGCTTTCTACTCTTGCTCTTCTTAGCTTTCGCCTTTGCCTTCTGCTTCTTCTTCTTCGCTGCCGCTCGCTTCGCAGCTAACTTGCGCTTCTTCTTGCCCTTAGCCCTCTCGTCCTCGCTACTGTCCTCAGACTCCGTACTGCTATCAGAGTCACTAACGTCAGACACAGAGCTCTCGTCAGCTTTCTGTCTCGACTTCTTTGATACGTGCTTCTTCTGTCTGTCTGTCTTTTTCTTTGCAATAACCACGTCAACTACTGGCTTTTCGATTTCAGATGGAGAAACAGAACTCTGCTTCTGTTCTGTCGTCTGGCCTTTGTCAATGGTTTGAGTCTCTATAATCTCCTGTGATGAATCCATCCTTCGCTTGTGTAGAGTAAGATCGTCTGGATCGGAAGTTACTGATGGTGTCGCTACAATGACTGGTGAAGATGAAGAGGTGTCGGAAAGCTTTTTGTTTGCCGTTTCAGGTAACGGAGGGATATCGGAAGACTCCTTGGACGTTTCTGGGTCGTTCATGAGTGTCAAACTTGCCGGTTTGTGAGGCTAGCTTTGTTTTATATCTTGTCCACTGAACGTATTGTGTGGTGTGAAGTTGTGGACGAATTTCCAACACTCAGAGCTGAGTTTCGAGATGTATGCAACAAAAAGCAGTTACAGGGAAGACAGTCTCGGAGCAAGGAGAGGAAAGTGGGGGACCTGTGTCTCACACCTTTTATCCACAAGCAGAGCCGCAAGTGAGGCCTGACCTCGCTCTGTTTCTGTATCCGACCCACAGCACTTGCTAATCAGATCTCTATCCCACCCAACACTATTGCCAGGCTACAGCCTTCTGTAATACCCTCCTCAATTACCCCGCAGTGACTTACTGCGGATCTGGTAAATGGCGAGTTCTGCCTAGCCGAACTCAACAAAGCTGATATTGTTGGGAGCGGATGTGCTTAGCTATACCGTTTACTTCCATATACACACCAGGTTATTCTGGAGTGGAAGCCTCACATACCTGGTGAACACTGTGATCCGAATCTGCTGCCTAGCGGGCGACCTTCCTGAGCGAGAAACGTTTCGTCAAGGTATTGGCCCGTACAAGTTATGGTGCATAGATCGGCTGAGAAGATGGTGATATCGCGACCGGTGAGTAGGTAACCAATGTTATGGTGAAGCGTAGCTCAGCCTCGTCTGACAAAGACTTCAGCCTCGCAGGTGTGTATGCCTGTGTGTGGATGCGCTCGCTTTCCCCGATTCCAATCAAGCGTCCGAAAGGAATATGCACCTCTAGTGCTCGAAGCCTTGGGCGAAAGTCTCGACACACATCCGTCGTGACTGCGTACCGCTCTTATACTGCAGTAGCTCGGTGGCGCTGCGGCTGTCATCTACATCAGTCTGCGCTGCGCTGCCGGTGCCGCAGTACTACCTTGTCATCGCGGCGCACACGCGTCTTGCCAAAATGGCTCGACGATTGATGCTGTGCTACCATGCTGAGCTGCAGCGGTGATGGTGGTTCGTGTATCATGGTCAGTGGCCAGATGGCGGAAGGAGTGCGCCGGGTGCATTAGCGAGCACCTCGACAGCTCGCCTCACTCTTTCCCAATATATGTGGTAGATTCGCATATGCAATGAGCGCCACTGTGATAAGGGAGCTTTCATCGGAAGTATCTAGCATTCTCTAATGGCTGGAAGACAAATGGTATATCTGGGAAACAGCGAAGCCAACCTCAATTCTTAGAGACTCGTACAGGACCAAAGCAGTGTCTGACAACGAAAGAATCGCGTTTTACAACGCCCCATCAATGCATACGGCACCATGCAACATGCGCCAGACACGCTTCGTGCACACATGTGATACGCTGACCAGGCGCCAAACGCAAGCTTCCTAATCTGTCATGCAAATTCTCCAAATAACGCCCCGCGTTCCCCGAAGCCATATGCAGCTCTATCGATGCAATGCACGAGTTCTGCCGTCGCTGCAACGATACAAGCACTCACGAACTTGACTTCTTCTTGCCAAAAGTCATGTGTCCCAATCCGTGCTCCTTCGCATCCTTCATTTCACTCTCAGGCTTTCCATCTGGTAGATCGTTGGTGTGAGCTGCTCCTGAGATATGATACTTGAGGCTCTCCGCAACTCCACTAACATGACCCCCGCTCTTGTGTGACCCAGTAGGTTGGTCGATGGCCTGCGAGTCACTAGCAGCATTGCTAGAGTTATCTAGGCGATCTGATAGTGTGGGGTGCGAGGCTGGCGCTGTTGGCCCACTACCGCTAGCCTCTGTACTTGCGAGGGAACCTTTTGGCTCTGTCAAAACTTCTTCCCCATTTGGACCATGTGATCGGACATCCTTGGTGTCACTGTCTCCACTATCTCTTCGCCCAGGAGCGTTGACGATGTTGGGGTTATTCTTGTTCTCGCTTCGGACGCTATTTGCTCGGCTGATGTCTGAATCAGCGTTGGGTGGACTGGCTGTACGAACACCTAGATCTTTGTCTTCGGACGGCTCCACCCCCTTAGTACCCCTCCAATCCGCGGGTTTCGCTTGTGAGACCGGCTCTCCCTCTTTCGGTTCTGTGATGACAACACCAGGTCGACCTTCGTCGCTAGAAAGCGCGCGCCAGACTACTGCTATGCGCTCGAAAGCTTGTGTGCCTTTCCGCGATGAGCCTTTGATGCCGTCCATGGCCTCCCATGCAATCTCGAAGATGCCGGACTGGTCAACGTTGCCGTTTTGCTCAGGGCCATTGCCTTCAAAATATGTGTTGAACCAGACGTGCGCGACAGCGGTGACCATAGTCAGGTCGAAGGCAGCTTTGTTGCGGCGCTCGACGTCGATGTTGACATCATTGGTGGGAAGGACTACACGCTTGGACGGACGGAAGACGACATCGCCGGTGCCCATTGGCAGGCTCTCGCGCGATGCTCTCGGCTCGGCAGTGGTGCCATCGATGTTGTTCTGCTGTTCCAGGGAGGATGTGGAAGCATTCTTGGAGCTTTCGCTTGTCTTTGACGGGCCAAAGCCGTTCTTGTACATGACCTCTTGCACCGCCTGTGCCATGCCGGTAGTCTTGACCTCACCCCGTACAATCTCTCTCTCGTCGCGTGTGAAGGTATGGAAGTTCTTGATGAGCTTGCCGTCCTCGACGAAGCCCTCGACTTGGATCTTGACGCCGTCTCTAAGGCCCCAGCAGTGCACTTCGAGAATCTCCACCTGTCGCTCTACATATATCTTGCCGTGCTTCGCCCAGCGGTCCACGTAGTCTATCCAGCGCAGTTGACTGGGAATACTGACGCCTTTGCCCATGTTCGGCCGCATGCGCCGCTCAGTGAAGCGGTCCAGAGCCTTGTGCACCGGCCAGCCTTCCTCGCTGATCAGATAACTGCAACTAGCAGTGCCCGACCGCCCCTTCCCGGCTTTGCAGTGTACTACGACGACCCTACCCTTCTTCTCGTGCAGCCAGTTGCGCATGCTGGCCATGATATTTGGTATGAGGGCGAAAGGCGGCGGATGATGGTCGGGAAAAGGGTAGTGGTAGACGCGATTGTAGACCTCCGAGTCTGGGTAGCCCGTCCCTTCGGCGCGAAACTCCCATATAGCCCAGTCTTCGCCATGTTTGGAGTCGAGAAACTTGACGAGTGCATCGAGCGGGTTGCGATACGCGCGCTGGGGGTAAGTGCCGCTGGGGCCTGATGTAGCGATTACTGGCTGGTGTCAGAGCGCGAACAAAGCTGCGAGTCGTGGAGCGGCTGTACTGTTGTCTGTCACATAGCACAGATCGAGGCCGGCTTCAGCATGCCTGGCGCGAGGCCCGGCTACAAGTTGTCGCAGTAGCGATGCCTGCGGTCATCAGTTCGAATGTCCACGATGTTATTTCCCTTTTATGCGCACCATGATTCCGGCAATCGTCTGTTGTGTATGGGAGCAATATTCCGTGTTGGCACATGGCGAGAGTCGAGGCGCGAGGGATGCTGCCTCTAGGCGGGCAGGCGCGACCGAAAGGTGGGTACGTCACCCTGCACGGATTATGCGCTAAGCTTCCGGTTCCTGCCCAGACCCTCACCATTCCCCGCCACAACACCAACCTTTTTGCTTGCCACACACTACACAGCCACACACACTAAGGCACTGATATAACGACATTTTCTCTGGGTAACAATGCAAGTCCTTGCTGTTTCTTTAACAACCTACCCGACATTGCCTGGTTCATCTGTCATTGTCATTAGGCATGCCACACCTGGTCTGGTCTTATTGTATACTCGGAGTCTGCAAGAGCTCTTCTTCTAAATAGGTTTTGTTCCAAAACAACCAAAAAGAAGATAAGATACTCGAAACCCCCTTTGCGATCCAAGCTTATGCCACCCTTCAGAGGCCAACGTGTCCAGCTATTTCTATACCCTAACTTATTCCTCGCCAAACCACCAGCGACGACGGAGATATCTGGAATTCGAGAAGATCAGTACGCTGGACATGACTGTCGCTCTCAATCTCAGCTTACAGGCTATGCTGTCGTAGCATCGAGTTCATAGGTATCGGTCGCAACAGCCCGCCGACGCTGGCGCAGAACAGTACCAGCAAGAGCAAGGAATCCAATTACCGCCGTTGTCGCTGCGAGATAGGTTCCGATTATATCGAAGCCGAGCTCAGTATCCGCCGAACTAGACCGCAAAATGACATCCATAATGCTGACTTCGGTCGCTGAGGGTGCGACGTCAATGACTCCAATACTAGATGGAACAAGCGATGAGATGTCTGATAGAAAGATTTATTCAGTGATTACTGGGGAGTTTGATCCTTGATCTGATTTACACCTCGCCAGAGACGACTATTTATACCATTCAGAGATTCGATACGACGCATCTGCGTTCTCGTCACTGCATTCACAAGTGCATTGGAAGACGTCTGGGTTCTGCGGTGTGTGGAGCTTCGAGTATCTGTGAATTTGCGACATACGTTCAAAACATTGCGGCGACAACAACTTCAATGCGCTATTGGGTAGACACATCGTGAGGCTATGTGAGGATTTAATCAGGTTTCATCCGTCGCGCATCGCGGATACGCATTATCCTTCCGAAGTGCGCTATTGGACACTGATTGCTGGTAAGAACACTATCATGACCAAGGCTATCTCCGGCGTCGCAAGTTTGTGGATCTACGCTTACTGCTCGTATTGCGACATTGGTGGACGAAATTTCCAGTCGAAGCCACTTTTTGCTGCAATGCCAACCGACGTATGGCTGACGCGGGGAAGGGTGTCTGCATCCGCGTGACATGCGCCATTGGCCGGTGAAGAAGCGACACCACTTGATTGGCCGTTCCTTGCATCGAAGGACTTTAAGCATACATACTGACACCGGTATTTCTGAGCCCAGTGAACACTGAACTCACTTAAATCTCACAGAATGGTAATCATTCCATACAGGCTCTTCAATCTCTCCCTACAACCAGGGCTTAGCTGCGTGATGTCTACTACCGGTCGGACCCGACCAAAGTGCGATAGATGCCGCAAGGACAAGAAGAGGGTAAGATGCTCGTGGTCATGTTCCGACAAGGGGTGGTCTAACAAACATAGTGTCTCCCAGTACGACGTGCGTGGCCTGCAGAAAGATGCGATAGGTGCAAAGCTCAGGAGCACCCGTGCTCAGAGGCGCAAATGACCGTCCGACGCAGCAGACCCTCCGTGGTTTCTCCCGTACGCAGCGAACACCGGCTGGCCGAGTTCCGTCAAATAGCTTCAAAAGATGCTCCTGCTGGGAACTCATACCATGGGCCAGAACCTGAATGTTCTCGAGGGAATGCTGCAACAACCAAGACACGAGAGGCGTGCGTAGCTTAGAGCTGATGATATCGGTCTTTTGTTTGCTAACAGTTTGTAGCGTCTTGCTTCTGTCAATAGCTGAAGTTATCACCATGGCTATTGAAGAATTGATTACAATAGCCACTGTGATGACCAAGCCATTTATACACGACACGCGATATTCAAATCCACGAGGCTGTATGCCGAAAGTACAGAGTTGCGTGGACGAATTGCACACTTTCGCTGACAGACTCGTGTCAAGTGCGCTCGACTTGGAAGCTGGACCTAGTCTTTCCAATGCCCAAGCTGCTCTGGGAAACAAGCACGTCGCAAAATCAGCTAATTGGACCGACGATCATGCTGCACTGACGATTGCCATCCGAAAAACAACCTCATGGAGTACTTGTGATTACCCAGGTCTTTCGCATGTGCTACAAATCAAGCTTTTCCGCGACCAGCCTGGTTTGCTCACCGACAATGCTGAACCATTCCTGCTGTACAGAGATGGTTTTCTGTTGGCGGCCCGCCGACTTCTCGATCGACTGCAATTCCAGGTGCCAAGTTGCCTAAAGTCCTCGCAGTTCTTTATTCCATGTGCGTTCGCTAGAATACCCATGGTTGCATCGCGGTTATACCAAAGCAATGACCCAGATTGCCTTGGTAGATCCGTATCCCACATCTTGTATGATGCGAAGGTCTTAGGGCAATGGCGACCCAGTGACAGATAGAGTGTTGACGTTCTTTCGCGATCAAGCTTGTATCTTGCTTGCTGTGAACGAAACCACGACCGCATACAACAACTTGTCCGAGCCAACGTCGACCCTAGTGTGAAAGCGGACAACGGTCTGTATCCATTAGACATTGCGGTAATATCCGGAGACCTCGAGGCCTGTAGGACTATTTGGAGGGCGGAATCGAGATCTCATGTCTATGAGGACAGCCGATATGATACTAGTGCAGATGATTCGCGTCGGTCACCATTGCTCTGGGCTACCTATTTTGGACATCTCCACATTATCAAGCTCTTTCGAAGCTACCGTGACACCCACCCACATACTACGGCCTTGGAGGACGGCTGGTTTTGTACCGCTATTGGTCTTGCAGCCATGCGAGGGCAAAAAAACATTGTTGAGTACCTGAGCGATTGCCAGTACGATATGCCAGATCTCTGCGGACGTAGCCCTTTTTGGTATGCGGCATCCAACGGGCATCTTGACATCCTGGAACTCTTGTATAGGGGCAATCCATCAATAGACCGGCAAGACAACGAGGGATTCACCCCAGTCGCTGCCGCAGCACGAAATGGGCGTCTGCGAATCGTGAATCACCTTCGTAGCATAGCCGACCTCTCTATACCCACGAACACAGGACAAACTCCATTGTCTTTAGCAACGTCCGCAAGACAACTGGAATGTGTTAAGTCGCTCTTGGGACCCAGTATCCCTGCTTTGGGCGCTCTGGAAGTACGCAAGATATTCGCTGTTGCTCAAAGGAATGGCTACTATGAGATCTGTAGGGTATTCCAAGATCATGGGCTCTTTTCTTGAATGTCACGCAACGCACAGATATCACTGTTCTACAGTATGGTTTATGAATCTTCTATACTTCATGTTGAACTGCACCAGACGCTACTGTCATACGTCACTCTCTCCTTACTGTAGCCTCATTCGATATGACTACTAAACCTCTCGACCCTTTCTTTCCTCGCCCACCTCCTATGCCCTTCCTGCTCAATCCTTCCCATCAGCTTCTGCGGAAGATCTAGATGAGGACTTCCGTCTCCCAATACTTCCAAGCTTGTCTTCAAGAATCTCGCCTTGAAAGCCTCCCAAAGCTCGTCGTCAGCTGCCTCAGTGCCACCTGGTCGGGGGTAGTAAGGATCGTTTCTGAAGAATGCAGCACACGCTTGCTCCAGCCCATCTTCATCCATAGACATATGCTTCACACGATCGAAGTCCAGAATCCACATGACATGCTCGCCGAGATACTCTGGTAGGAAGGTTGGCGATGACATGGATCTGGGAGGCGCAAGAACAAATTCGACATCGTCCACGTCGACTCCAGCACCCCAGTACATCAAAGCAAGCGCATCCGCCATAGTCATCGCATAAGCAACAATATCGAGGCCAAGGTCTTCCATTTGGTTGATATGCAACGCAACGTTTCGGAGGCTGAAACGCAGGAAACGCGATGTGCTTGTCAATCTATTCCCCTTCCGCCGGCCTAGGTAGGGTCGAATGAGACAGTCACCATCATCGTTATTACCCTTCACAAAGGCAGCGATCGGTGGATTTCCAGGCAGAGATAGATCTACGATCTTGTCGCTGACTGATCGGGGTACTTTGGGGATTCTTTCCGATATGAGCGCTCTGCACTCTTCATAGCCAGTCGGGAAGCGATGGAGACACAGATCCCACCAGGACAGGTCGCTCGGCTGGATAAGCTGATAAAATTGAGGTATTGCGAGCGGCATAGAAGCCGGGTGTTGTTCAATGCTCTGACTGATCTTGAGATGCATGTTGTAGTCGTTCGTGATCGATCGTCCAGGGCCTCCGTCCTCGCGCTTGACGACGCTTGTGCTGTCTTCCTCGGCGATCCAAACGCTGCCGCAAAAGCCTTTTCCGATACATCGATACGGATTGTGCCCGTCGAACATGATGAGAACACCAACAAAGTGGTGACTTGCTTGTTGATACGATTGTAGTGGGTGAAAGCGATGATGCGAAGAGTGGTCTTATATAACGAACGCGATTGACTCAGAGTGGTACCATGGTTCTCCAACGATTCGACCGTGCAATGACATTGTAGTTTATCATGTACGAGACTCTTACAACCGCTATAGCACAGATGACATAAGTGATACTAAAGCTTTCCCGACTACCGATAAAAGCTAAGAAAGTATAATCCTGTCAAGTATTTTCGTCTACCCTTTTACCCCACGAAGTGCGCAACGACCATACCGAGTCTTGCCAAGATTGCACAGCCTGGAGAGAATGTATTTCGGGCACGTCGCAAACTCCCTGGCTCAAATGCGCCTTGAGACATTGCCGTGCCAGACGGTAGCGTCGTTGCCTAACGACCGTGCCGCGGGTGGCCTGAGTTTATGAACATATAACCAACACCCAACACTCACATGCACCTTAGTAGCCAGAGGAACGTAATCGAGCTTGCTTCAAGACTGTCTCACTCTGTGAAGCTCTAGCCCTTCATCGGCCTTTCGTTACTAAATCTTTCCCGCAGCCATGGGTCAAAGCCAGTCTCAAGCAGCAGATCAACCCCCAGAGCCGCAACTCAGCCAGGAAGAGCGCTCACAAAGGCAAGCTGAGGTAATTTTCATGATCGCTCAGCCTATGTTACATTATTGATATGTCTAAAGATGCGCGCAAAGCAGCAGGCGGCCCTCGACAAGCGTTTTACCAGTCAACCAAGGTCAAGGAAGCCCTCGCCCACAGGCGCGCAAGCTAAGAGGAAGCCAACTGCGCTCGAGGAAGCGAGCAAAGAGAACATCGGGTGGCGCAATGCCGATGCACAGGCAGAATTCAGAAATTGGAACTAAGGAATGTTGCGACCGGACCGTGACGAAGAAGATTGATGTAACAGGCGTTGGCGACAATATGGAAGCTGAGTTGTCCTTGTATGGGCTGCTTATCACCCGGATCACCGGGTTCGATCTGAGAAGGCGTTATAGAGTGGAAGTAGAAAGGGGATAGGAATGGCTTCCACAGGCGGACATGGCGTTCTCGGATTTCCCAAGCAGAGCAAATAAGCAGATTATATCCTTTTCTTATGGTATGCCGATTCTGTCGCATCCTGAGTCCAGGAGGCGTGCTTCCTCACGGAGCTATCAAGAGTGCAAGGAGCCAAGGGGCCCGCGGGGAAGCGCATCCGCGCTAGCGGATTAGTCATCATAAGCCGCAACCCAGCCCCAAATCATCGTAACTTTCTATTGCACTCATGCACCCGACTCGTCATCGCCACTATGACGGAACAGCGCGTCGCAAAGCGCAAGACTCACACCAAGTCGCGAAAAGGATGCTTCCAATGCAAACAGAGACATACCAAAGTACGTGTCCACATTCGATCCTTTCGCTGCGTCCTCCAGCCAATCACAGTGTACCATCCGATATGCTGCCTTTACCCAGCAAATGGTCCCTCAAGCTTAGATCCCGAACGCGACAAGTACAGGAAGGCTGCGAAGCTTCTATGTTATGATCTGCGCCTCTATACTTACCACATTTCATAGTGCAATGAAGCGCGCCCCCGCTGTGGAAATTGTGTTCGCTTGGACATTCATTGCCATTTTCCATCAATGCCAGACAGCTACTCAACATCTCCACAAAACAGCCCAGGTGTCTCCTCACCTTTCGTTGATACACATCATGCTGAAAGCCCTGAAGCAAGTCCGACTAATTCCGAACTGCCACTCGCTGATCTGCGTCTGTTGCATCACTGGACAAAGTCGTGCGCAAAGTCGTTGCATCCAAACCCTGCAATCCGGAGTGTCGTTTGGCAGGTAAGATTCTCCACTATTTGTCGCCTTGTGGAGGCTATGAGGCTGATAATAACTTGATTCGCAGAACGAGTTCATCGAGTTGGGCTTCGAGTACCCATTCCTCCTTCGCGGCTTCTTGGCTCTTTCAGCAGTTCATAAAGCATCCTTGCTTGCGCCCAGCGAAAGACAGAACCTTCTGCTCCAGGCAGACTCACATATCAGCCATGCATTAGATACCTATCGAAAGAACCTAGAGACGCCAAACGTTGAGCTGGCGATACCGATGTTTATGCTATCCTCGGTCATCCTAACTTACAACTTCGGTTCAGCACAGCTTGAGCGTCCCGAAGACCCCATTCGCGCGCTTCATCATTGCTTTATGCTGCTACAAGGCATCAAGATTGTAGTAATTCCTCACTGGGATCGGATCAAAGATAGCTCTGTGTTCGCTCACATGACGGACATGGCGCCCCCAGAAGCTTTGGATGCATTGGACACGCTTGCAAGGGAAGAGAACCCCCAAGAGATTCTCCGGCTCAAAGAGCTTACCGAACTTCTGCTGGACAGTCAGGATAAAGAAGCCTGTTCCACCGCTATCGACGAACTCCACGTAACCTGGCTGCGCTTTCGGCACATATCACCGGACCGTGATGAATATTCCCTGCTCTTTCTTTGGCCTGCTAGGCTGAGCAATCGGTTCTTCGACCTCCTTGCATGTCATAATCCAGTGACCTGTATCATTACGACACATTTTGCTGCACTGCTGGCCCAATGTCGTCCAGTATGGTGGGTAGTGAAGTGGCCTCAATGGCTTCTCGTTGCGTCTGAACAATTGCTGGCGGCGACACCGGATCTTCTGAAATGGCTTGACTGGCCGCAACAGATCATCCATGCCCAAGCCTGGACTGCGACGACCACTCCAGCAGCTTCTTGAGGACCGGAGTTGGTAAGAACCTTGGCACCATTAACACCGCGCTCATTATATCATACCACCAGTTGTTGGACTTGCGCAGGTGTTTGTACTGGCATAGCCCACCTCCATGCGCTGTTGATGGTTGTTCGTCGTGCTAGCAACGGGTCTACACTGCGAGACTCAGGCAGACTCAAAGAAGGGCATAGCTTGCGAGTTGCCGCGTATTTGAAGCAATGTCAATGAGGCGAAGCAATCGAGAAATCCAATAATGGAAGGGGTCCTGCACCGTTTAAGTCCCAAGTCCTGCGGCTAGTCCGGCAAGTTCCATACGGCCGATACGGGACCCACCAAATCTCCCTAAGAGGGTAAGACGTCTTGGCAGCGTATTTCGTGAAGCGTATTCCGTACAACAACTTCAATGCGTTCTTAGCTTAGGCTAAGGATTGTGCTGTGGGTTTGTTCTTTAAGATGTCTCGACAACGCATTTTGAGATGTAGGAGTATCGATTCCAAAGACGCATCGCTTTCCTTATATCACGACTGAACATGTCCGACACCACATACCGACCGGCACTCGATGACCCTAACGCATACGTTCTCTACCGGTACATTCCCTCAACAGTAGCGGCGATTGTTTTTGTGGTTGTTTTCGGTCTCACCACTTTGGCCCATGTTTTCCAACTCATCAAGAAGAAGACATGGTACTTCACACCTCTCGTAGTTGGAGGTCTTTGTAAGTCTGGAAGTAACCTGCGTCCAAGACGGCATCGCTGACGAGACAACACAGTCGAGGTCATAGGATTTATTGGGCGCTACCTCTCGCATGATGATGTTTGGGCACTCGGACCATTTATAATGCAGTCGCTGCTCATTCTACTTGCTCCGGCACTATTCGCGGCGTCTATCTACATCATACTAGGTCGAATCATCCTGCTGGTGGATGGAGAGCGATATTCGCTGGTGCGACAGAAGTGGCTCACGAAGTTGTTCGTCACAGGAGATGTGCTCAGCTTCCTGATGCAAGGCTCAGGTACGTACATGATGCATTGCTGCCATTAGATTGCAAGCTAATGTCTGATATAGGCGGCGGTATTCAAGCGATGGGTACGCTAGAAGCCTTGCATACCGGCGAGCAAATCATCATCGGCGGTCTTTTCGTCCAATTGATCTTCTTCGGCCTTTTCATCGTCGTGTCGGGAGTTTTTCACTACCGCCTCGTTAGAGATCTTCCTCTAAAGAAGCGCTATAGTCCGTTGTCGCTGTTCAAATCTCGGAGATCTAGCCCAAGCATACACACCTCATCCACCGTACCCAGGGCCAGTCTATCGGGACTACCTTGGAAGCGTCACCTCTACACCCTATACCTCGCAAGCGCTCTCATTATGGTGCGAAGTATCTTCCGCGTCGTAGAATACATCCAAGGGAACGCAGGATATCTACTCAGCCATGAGGTATACCTCTATATCTTTGATGCCACACTCATGTTCTTTGTCATGCTGGCATTCAACTGGACCCATCCAAGTCAAATTACAGACGCGTACCAGAAGAGACTACGGAGCGGCTCGCCCATTGAGCTCCAACATTCCCACGATTCAGCGACAGGCGCGGATGAGGAACACATGCTAGAGAGTCGGGAGGCGAAGAGTAGTGTACGCACTGGTGGCTGGGTTCCTCCCCGAGGCTAAGAAGAATTGTCAGCGACACCACCGATTCTTCATCATGAAGGTGGATTCATTAATCAACCAGATATACCCAGGAAGAGTGCTAAGCAAGGGATTTCTTTTAGAACAAGACTTAGTAATATAGATTTATGTCAACGAGTTATACAGATATTGTTATTCCCATATAAGAATTGCCCCATCGTAATACAACCATTAAATTAGAGATACTTCTCAGGCAGACAGCACCATATCAAACACAGCCATTATAGGCGCAGCGATCACAAGATCTTGATTCTAGTGGGGGAAGAACATTCAACGCCACCAGGGCAAAGCCATGTTGTTTATTGAAATATGTGAAGGAGAGCCCTCATGATGATGATGATTCACAGGGTCTGCTCCTTCCTTGTGTCTGTAGTCTAGTCGTTCCCAAGAACCAGTGCCATTATGCTCTTGCTGACGCTCAAGGTCCAATCGCCGGTAGCATGTGAGCTTCGCCTTGATTGGCGGGCCCAACTCCAACTCTCTTGCGTCGGAAAACATCCCCAACCCTTTGACCAATGTGGACAATGGGGCCTGAGTTCGGTAGTATGAGTAATCCCATAGCACGTGAAAGATGATAGTCTTTTTTATCCATGTAGGTGTGACGTAGGTTATGCAAGATCCCGATGCCTGCCATGCGAATCATGCTGCACGAAATTTGGAGTTGCATGGTGGAGCTCCGACGTCTCTCCGCCTTCACGCCGAAGGAGACTCAATATCTCTAGAGCGCAAAATTCTCCTCGGCGCCGAGTGATACAGGAATTATAGGTTTTCAAGATAACTATCTTAGTTCTGCTGTGAAGGGCCTGGTTGTCGTCGTGAGCCCAGCTTGTCTGCTTGGTTTTGCAGATAAATGGCTATCCTTCGATCTGGACAGTTCATATGCGAATTGGCGAGCTCTAGCCACTGCCGTCGCTCCTGCTCCAACAGATTCAACTCTGCTTTCAAAACACGGTTTCTGCGCTCGGCTTCCCGGGATGTCTCAACCAGCTGTTCCTGCTCCTGTTTTTGTTTGGTCCGACATTTGCTAGCAGCTTTGCGATTCTTTTCGAGGTATATAGCCCGCGCTGAGCCTGGCTCAGCGTACTGGTATCTCGGTCTCCGTCGCCCTGGTGGAGGTGTTGTCATCGGCGACGCAGCTTCTTCCTTTGGGTAAAGACTGTCGTGTCGCCCTTTGACATCGGTATCTTCGTAGAAATGCGTCGCATCGTTGGCATCGAACTGGGTTTGCGAAGGAGAGATAGTTGGTGTAGTGTGTGAGTTTGTAGACCGGTTGGAAGGCGTGAACGCCGAAGCGTGGTCTGCGACGGGGTATGCGTTCGCAGTCGATGTTAAGTTCGTGTTGACGACTGCGCTCGAGCCAAAAGGCTGTGAGTTAGACGACTGGTGGATGAGCGGCGCATAACTTCCCATATACTGGTATCCCGCGCGTCCCTCATGGTGTGGGGTCGATGTAGTGAGATTCGACATAAGCCCGTAATGATCGTGACCAGCAGAATCTGGTGTTTGCCCTAGCTGTGCTTGGTTTGGATGATACACGCGGTATCCTTGCTGTCCGGGCATTATAGGAGTATGCCCGTCTGGGATATGGGAAAAATGTTGATTAGAAGGCATGAGTACTAAGCTCATGTTAACGATCTTCTGCCTGTGAGGTCTTGTGTTTCAGGGTGATCCGCTACCACCTTCGCAGAATCAGCACTGAATATTGAATGTGGTAGTTTAAACCAACACCGGACGGTACGATTGGCTTGTTGAGAAATAACACAGGGTACTGAGGAATTTCCACGTGTCTGGAGGGGTCAGAACGGCTGAAATTATACAAGGGGATTCTGAAATGATGTGGGCAGCAGATACGTTATTGGGAAAGAAATAATTCACTGTTTATCCATGGTTGGCGGCTTCCACAACCGTGGACGGCATGACCCTGCCCAGGAGTTATGATACCGAGCGGGGCAGTCTCGGCTGGTGCGCTGAATCGAACGCGTGGCACCGGTACTAGGCACGCAAGTCTACTGTGTACTGTAGTGTGTCGAGGAAGCCAATGGCGGTGCGGAAGACATGCCGATTGAGATAGCTATGCGGCAGCGTATACCGCGACCAATAGAACTAGAGTCGCATTGCATGGCACTGCAAAGAGACGCGCTTTGCGAGGCTGGTATTGATCACATCGCTGGGTATGCTAACATAGAGTCGTCCGCTAGCTGAGCAGTCGCGTTGAGAGGCGGTGGGAGAAGAAATAATTCAACGAACACGATTAGGCAGCGCAGCTGCCGTCGACGAATCAGATCACGAGATGAAAGCGGGCCCTCGGTGGTGGTAGGAACGGCGCGCTGGCGTTGCAGCGGGGAAGACTAGCCAGCGGCATGACGTCGGTGTGTCTGTTCAGAGGTTCTCAACCAAACCAAGAGCAGCAACTGTTGCATCAGGTACGGTTGAGTGGTCTGCCCTAGTCGTCTCGGTGGATGTTCGACGTTGAACCACGTGCCGCCGCTAATGCGAGTCGCCAATTATGCCACCAGCCACCATACCCTTGGAGCCCCATCAACTGCTCCTGAAATTATGTCTCCCAACCGGCTGCACAGTCGCAAGCGACAAGCGAGAATAGAAAAGGTCCTAAATCCTACAGCTCCACACACGCACGTCTGAGAGATGACAAGATTCCAAATTCAAACTCAATGCGCTCACGAGCTCGTTGCTTTTGCGCGTCCGTCGTACCAAGATTGGCGCAAATTTAAATTCGAGAAGGATGCCGATGCCGCTTTAGGAATATTCCTCCGCGGATGTACGTATGTGTCATATCGGCAGTTTAGCTCTCAAGCTCGTAGTACATTTACTGGGTTTGGTGTTGCACTGTTACTGTACGTCTCTACGCAGACGTCATTCTGCTTGGTGAATCCTCTCGGCCAAGTCTTCCGAGCCCCTACGAAATCTCCGATAGGCCGTTCGTTCTTGACCATAAGTATATTCCCAGGGTCAGGGCCTGCGGAACAGGCAAGGTTGTGGTGGGATGCATCGTTAATCCTAAGAGAAGAAAGTCCTTGCGAGCCGCGATTCTTAGCCGACAACAACGAACAGAGTGCCAAATCGCAAGGCTGTAGATTAACTTCGTCGACTCTGAACTCTTCATCGCAATACTTTATGCGAGTAATAGACTGGTGGGCAAAGCCAGTTCAATGACATGGAGAGCTCGACAAGCATATGTTCGGAAAGAGGCTTGTGGCCCAATCAAAATACATGATTTTACTGCCTCCAGTAAGCCCATAATCTCCGGGATAGAAAAGGGCTTTTCGTGGCATCGATCGATCACATCTCCATACATGCAGCCGAATCTGAGATCCCTACCCGTAGATTAGGTGCCACCACTGCATCACATCTTCAGGCGTCAACGATCCGCGGAGTAAGTACAATAGCAAACGAGCATCATGCAGCTGTCGGGCCCAGATCTGCCGAACTTGTAAGACCCAAAACATCGGAATCGACGTTGATTACAACTTTACGACCCTGTCCCTTCGTTTGGTCGGACACATGTTGTCATGAACACTACAATGGAGCAGTGAAGACGTAGACTTTCACTTCTCGAGGTTTGACCGAACTAAAATGGCTTTGTTGGAAGAAGGGATAGTGCCGGGCAGCAAGAGGACCCTTGCGCTCCAGATGCATCGCCGGCGTCTATCTGGACCTTGGTTCGCCTAGCCTCTGTTTTACTTTCGACAAAACCGTAACCAAACCTCAACGTAGACACTGCTTTCTGGAAGGCGCTAGACCTGCGCCATTGACACATCGCATTATTCCCGTCACGGGCATTCGAATCGAGGTTTGATCTCATTGCGTACCTACAGCATATACGCAGCGCTGTTGCTTTAGGGTTCTCCTTGCTTTTGTGGGCTATCTCTTACCTCGCGTGACACAAGGATGTGCGCCAAAGTTCCTCATATCTATACCCCGCTTCTTTCTCATGACTTGTCCTATTTGATCTGATGCTTCCATCGAGCGATGGTTCAATTTTCCTGATTCTTTCACTGTATCCCTTCACGATGATCCATCGATGCGACTTTCATGCATCGAAGATACAAGTCAATTTTGCAGCATATGTCTTACGGCAGTTATATGATTCTATTGAGGTTGACATCTGTATTTATGTCCATTGCGGTAGTCGTATAGTTAGAGTGCTCATCGCAACGCTGCTCTCAAGTCGCAATCGGGCGCAGGATAGATGTAAGGTCGCACTATAGCCAGAGCTTGTCAAGATGCTACTAGGCTCTTTTCAACCTCTAGGTACCCCAACATCCGCAGTAACGTACCGGACTGGTTTTCAGGGGAGAAGGGCAGAGATCACATTGGTTCACAGTTTCCTGGCCGAGGGAGCGATTGCCGTTCGTGAGCGCGAACCTAGTCTGTGCACAGTCTGACTCCGACTCCGACATCCGACGAAACCACAAGGCGAATCTCCGATTACCGGGACAAGTGAAGTTATAATGTTTGCCAGAGTCAGAAACGCTAATACGGTTCAACAGGCGTCACGCGCCTACCCAGACCCTTAAGCGACCGTTGCGGGTAATGTTTCCCGGGTTTCCTCCCGGCTCGCCAACGACTACCCGACCCTTGAAGATCCGCTTTGACAACCAGACATAGTAGCTAAACGACCCTGCTGCTACAGGGTCTCACGATTACACCATCTTCGACAAGTACCCAAACTCTGGCAATCGAATAATCGAAACGAAACATCCGTAAAATGCGCGTAATTGTTTTCGGTGCATCTGGTGTCCAGGGGCGACATCAAGTTCACGTCCTGGCTCGAGCAGGTCACTCAGTTGTCGCTGTAAGCCGCAACCCCAAACCCGCTCTGGTGGACGAGAAGTCCGTGGAGACATTTGCTGCAGATTTCACCGACCGAGATGCCATTGCAAAAGTGCTCGAGGGCGCCGACAGAATCTTTCTCAACCTCCCGTCTACATCCTTCAACCAATCAGAGCCCATCATTGCTGCAGCCAGATACATTGGGGAAGCCGCGAAGAATGCCAAAGTTCCGTTGATTCTTTTCAACACGAGTATGCCAGTAGCCAAAGAACCCCAAGGCATTGTAGCACAGGACGACCGAAGGGAAATGAGAAGGTTGTTGCGGGAGTCAGTACCAACAATCAGTATCGAGCCTGTAGTCTACCTCGACAATTTGCTCGAAGGCTGGGCCCTACCTCCCATCCGCGACCGCAATACTGTTGTCTACTGTCACAAGCCCGACCTCCGCGTATCGTGGATCTGTCACCACGATGTCGCCCAGATCATGATGGCAGCGATGGATCACCCTGAGCTCGCAGGCCGCGATATCCCTATCGGCGGTCCTGAGACCGTGATGTTGTCTCAGCTGACTGAGAAGTTATCGAAAGCCTGGGGCAAGCAGCTGAGTTATGAGAACCAGACTGTCGCAGACTTCTGCGACAAGATCGGTAAAGCGATGCAGGGGCGTGGTCTTGAGACCGATACAATTGTGAGCCAGATGTTTAAGGCGTATACTTATTACAACGAGGCGGAAGACGAGCCGTTCAATGTTGATATGAGACCCTTAGCAAAAGAGCTCGGTGTGAAATTGACGCCGATCGAGGAGTGGGCGAAAAGAAGGAGTCCATGGGATGACAAAGGGTACTACTAGATGCCGGAGAGGGAGACGTTTGCGAGCTGCGACTCGAGTCTAGAACTGATCAGTTCGCAAAACTCTGGAGGGATTGACGGATGCTTGCGTGCAAGCTGATCGGCTTTGCCCAACGACTGTGATTCTAGTTCACAATGTTCCTTACTTATCAAACACGGGTAGAATCACGACTTCGCTCACGAAGTGGGGTATGATGAGACAAATATATGGTATTTCTTACGAACTCTTATCGCTTATTCCACTAGCCCACCACATTAAACCCACCTCCCATCATTACACTACTACTGTCATCCTGCGGCATGCCAAACTTCCCAATCCCCTTCCCCCTCCTCCTCTGCACCCCCAGCGCCACCTCATTAGCTTGCTTGAGCAACTCTTCACTACTACTCTTCCCCGGCACAAACACTAACCCCGAATCCGGTGCCGGAGCTCCCGTACCCACAAAGTTTCCCTCCGCATCTTTAACATAGTGGGCTAGGTACTGCGAGCGCTTCATTTGACGGACGATTATGGATTGTTTCACTTCGCCTTGTTTACGGGAGAAGGGGTTGTAGTTGTGGATTGAGTTGGCGACTGTGCGGGTAATCATGGGAACGGGAATGGTTTCATCAGGGTCACCTTCCGAGAGAGTGGTTAAGGCGCGGGCGACAGATGTATAGGATGGAGGGTCGCCTTTTTCTTCATTGTGGTAGCTTGGAGGTAGCTCTTCTTGGTTGGGATGAGTGGTGCTCATGCTGTGTGGCTTTGAGTTTTTCTTTTTAGGGTTGTAAATAGTGGAGGACTGTGGACTGTGGACTGTGTTGCGAAAGATTTGATAGCCTTGATGTGTCTCGTATGTTGTAACAACACCTTCAAGCCACTGCGCAACGAAGGCTTATATATTCAACTTCACGCCATCGCGAAAGCAACTCATGCCTACATTCTGCTTCAGGGCCTCCAACTAACCCGCATCACATGGCTTAGACGCCGAATACGAGGTGTTGCATACATAGCCGCAGGCTGTGGTTAGCGTACAGCTATTCGAGCTTGACGATGGGCAACCAAAATCTCGCACCACTCAACAGAGCTGGACACGCAAGCGAGACATCCAGAGCTGTTGCTAGACAGGTTAGATTATTGTGGTGATCAACCTATGGCAGTGCCTCGGGGGCAATGGCGAGGCGGGGTGGCGCAGTGCGGGCTAGCGTTGCAAGCCCTTTCTCTGCAGATCATTTGACGTCATATGGGGAAGCGTCAAAGTAGCTTCGTGTCACGAATGGAGCAGGAGCAGCATATTGACTATGGTGCTTACAGCGCTAGAAGAAGCTTCCTGTCTTCGATTTAAGGCGCCCTGCTTGGTCACGAAGGGGGCTGAAATTAGCGACTAGATGAATGGTCGATCTCGGGACTATCGCGGCAATGGCCAATCCTGCGGCCCATTTTGTTCTTCGTGTGTTCTTGATCGTCTCGTGATGATCAAATCGCAATCGCTTTGCTTTGTTCTTTTGTTCAGACGAAGGCAGTGTACATAGAAAGTACAAAAACATGAGGCGCAAATGGAGGCTTAAGGTACCCTATTGCAAAAATGATCAATTCACAGATATGAGACTGAAATACCGCTCATTTAAGTGTTTTACTGTGATGTAAGCAGCATCAACTTGTTCACGAATCGCGTAGATATCTGAACACGTATGTTAATTAAAGCTCTTACACAGCACAATATTTTCCCTCATAGAGCAAAGCTGTAGTTCATTCGTAATTCATTTCATATTCATAGCATCGCCTTTATTCGCGATGATCTAGACACTTCGCTCCTTGGCCTGACAAAATCTTATCCTCTACAGAGCGCTCAGCGCGCATATTCCTCCTCATCCTTGGCAACCTTCTCGAGTACATGGTCCGTCATGAGCCCGCTAGTAAAAGGCTTCCTTGACATCTTGACAATGTCGCGAACGTTCTTGCCTTCTGTGAACATCATCTCTAGCTCCTCCAGACTGCGACCCATAGTCTCGGGGTAACCGAACCAAACGATGGGCAGGATGATAGCTGAGATGATAAGGAAGACAAGATAGTATTGCCAGCCGATGGTTTCGATGGCGACAGGTGTTACCATGTTGACGACGAAGTTCCAGAGCCAATGGTTAGCAGTGGAAATACCCGCCATCGGCACACGAAGCCTTGTGGGCGCGACTTCAGTGCAGTACAAGAAGTTCGCTCCGAGGAAACCAATCGGGATGAAAAAGTTGAACAGGAATACGAAGAGAGCACTGGCGATCTGTGCAGACTTGTTCGATTTGGGGAAGCTGGATGCGACGGCTAGAGCCAGCATGCAAGATGCCATACCCGCTCCGCTGAACATGAAGAGCTTGCGCCGACCGAAACGATCGATTGTGAAGAATGCGACGAAGCAGGAGAGGAACTTCCAGGTGAGGGCGCCACCGGATAGAATGCGGGAGGTTTCCGAGTCAAGACCGAGACCTTGTTGGAAGATGATCTATTCCATGTTGTTAGTATGTGATTTTATAGCCGATAAGAAGTGGGACTTACAGTCGAGTAGGTGGAGATGAGGTTGCTACCGCACATCTGCTGCAAGAACTGGAGGAAGATACAGAGCGAGAAGCGGTAGAAGAGCTTGTCTTTGCCCATGGTGAAGATGTCGCTTATCTTCGCTGCGCTGCGACCAGTCTCCTCGAGCGCAAGTTCGATACCGCTAATCTCAGTTGTGATCTCGGGGTCGTGCAACTCCAAGCCCTTGAAGCTCGACAGACTGACGCGAGCCTCCTCTACACGGCCCTTGGCGACCAGCCAGCGAGGTGATTCAGGGATGCTGAATACGGCGAGCATAGGGATAACGGAGATGACGGTGGGAATCGCGAGAGGAATGCGCCATTGGAGAGGCAAGTTGTCTTGTTCGAAGAAACCGAGGTTGATCCATGCTTCGAGCAGGTAGCCGAGAGAGATGAAGCAGCCGTCAAGGACAACGTGCTTACCACGGTTGGCAGACGATGAGCACTCGGACTGCCAAACGGGAACGGTAGCACTGAGAGCTCCAACTCCCCATCCTAGGATGAAGCGACCGACGACGAATTGCGCGAGCTGGAAGCTGGTGCACTGTAGGATCTCACCGACCAGAGTCAGAAAAGCGGCACCGAAGATGAGCTTTCGTCGACCGAGGATGTCGCCAATCCATGAGCAAGAAAGAGCGCCGAAGAGAGCACCAATGGTGAAAGTAGCGACAACAGCACCTTGCTTGGTCGAGTTGCTGCTCTTCTCCGCACCGGTGGTATCGATAGTGTTGATCTCCGGGAAGTGGTCGTTCCAATCACGAAGTGACAGAAGACCACCAACACCAGACTGGTTGTATCCGAACAGCACAAAGGCTGGCAGAACGACGAGCAAAAGCTGCGCCGTCTGGAGAGTCTTGCCGCTGAGTCCCATGATGAAAATTGACAGAGGGAAATGAGACAGAGGAAGGGGAGGAGAGGGACTACAGAAGGAGACGAGCAGGACAGTAGCCCAGTACTTGTACTCCAGTCCCCTTCTCCACAATATCCTACAGCGTGGGCACTATCATGGAGACACTCCAGTCAGTGCAGTATTGAGCACTAACCTGTCTCCACCTTGGGGTTAACCACCGGAGATACAGTGAGTGTAGCAACTGCAGCGCACCGGATGCCTCGTTTTAGCACCGACCCCATACACCGACCCAACAAACCTCCACAAACGGCATCTGATGCTGACCGGTATGGAGTCCGAGCTTGCGGGAATTGACTCGTATGTGACGAAAAAGCAGGGCGCGTCGGCGGCCATAGTTCGGCGTCGCTCGCCTCGAGACCAGCGGCTGAGGAGTAAAATCCTTCGCCATGTCGCAACGCTATCATGTCGGTTGAGGCTTGATGTGGGCCAGAGTGTACGAGAGGCTCTGCGGTAAGGATGGGAAGGATTTAAGCTTTTCCAAGAAGGCCCTAGTTAGCTTAAAAACCTTGATTCGCATGACCTGTCATTGGCCAAGGCACAAGCCTCGGTAGTTGTTCTATCCCCACCATTGTCGTGCGCGCTCCGTAACGTCGGAAGATGGCAGCTTGTGCGAGTAACGCAAATTGCTCAACGTGGGTAATACGCGGCCCAGATTTGATGATGAAACGAACAATAGAATCAGGGAATCAGCCTGCAAGCTCCACACCGTGGGGTCGGCTAAGAGTTGATGAGAAAGCAACTTTTGCTGAGGTGATGTAGCTGCGCATGCGGCGAGATAAGAGGTAGTGCAAGACGATAGCATAGCTTGTTATTCTTGGCCGAATCGCATGAGATGCCACTTTTTGGTAGTCGCGCGTGATGGTTCCGATTCTAGCACCGTTCGGCGCCCTTGCTAGCTTTCATAACCGCAAGATCATCGGCCTCTATCCTTCTCCGTCTCCGTACTCGCACTCGAGCTTTTTCCTTAAGAACTCGCCCCACTTCGTTTCTCCGACAGTTCCGTGTCAGCTCCAGCATCTGGGGTTCTACCAAGCTCCGACGTTGACCTGACATGTTGATCTTCCACAACGTCGGATGCTGTGTTCTCGGTCGCTTCTCGTCCGACGTCCGCAGGATCTGCGCTTCGTATGATGCCATACTCGAAGCGATCTACTACTGCCTTTTCTATATTCCTTCGCGGTTCCTCAACGCCGTCTTTGTAATCGTTCAACAGTGCGACTGCTCTCTCATCACCTTCCTCGACGCACCTATAGATCAATGCCTCCCAAGTATTCCTTCTGGGCTTCATAGGGCCCTTCTTACCGGCTGTAGCACCTGTTGACACCATCTCTTCGTAGTATAGCATAGCATCGTCCAAGTCGCCAGCGGTGAGGCAAACCAGGATCAGACGGTCATATGTGAGACGACTGGGTCTGAGACCCAGCTTGACCATTTCGTTAGCCAAGAACATAGCAAGCTCTTTACGCCCTTCCAAATGACATCCTCGAAAGAGGATGTTGAAGGTGCCGGTGTTGGGGCCAGCATGAGAGACAGTATGCAGAGCTTTGTAAATTTCAATGGCTTCGTCGAGGCGCGTACGTGCGATACTGGCTTGAATACAAGCGTTCACGGCTGCGGTGGGTATCTTACGGCCTGCAGCCTCGAAGTCTTGCAGATGCCTAAAGGCTTGCATAGATCGGCTATCTTCGTCGGGTGTTCCAGCCGACAGGTACCAGTAGAGAGGATCACAGGTCCCAGGGCCGACCTTCAAGTTGATATCGACCATGATGAGGATAACGGACAGGGCTGCTTGCAGGTCGTTGGCATTGAGATAGGCGGATATGAGCAGCTCGTAGTGGTGTGTGCTCAATGTTGTCCCTCGCTCCGTCAGGATGCGAAAAACGTCGGTAGCGAGAGGGACGTCTCCGTGTCGCGAGGCGAGGTTAAGGACGGACAGACAGGCCCCGGTTCCTGGTTTGAGGTAACCTGGTTGAACTTGTGCCGTCCATACGAGGACTGTCTCGTCGAGCTTCTCTGGCGTCAGTACGTTGTCTTTGAAAAAAGGGCCTGGCAGGTCTCCCACTTACAAGCAGCTTGTGCGATGCGGCATCGAGTAAAGCCCCCCACAGAGCACTACTGAGCTCCACAGCACCTGTCCCGCTGCTCTTGCCCTTCGCAGCTTCCTTGAGGCCCAGCACGTGGAAAGCTTCTTCGACTTCCCCAAATTCCAGCAACATCCACATAGCTTTGTCAAACAGCCAGCTCTCGACGCGCGCCTTATTCCGAACCATTTCTTCCAATGTCATGAGTGCGTGTTCGAAGTGGCGATCGCGCAGCATTCCAGCTACGACAAAATTGCGTGCGCGATCCGAAAGGTTGAACCAGCGCGACTTCATGTATTCGAGTATTTCGTCGCGGAGGAGGTAATCGGGGTGGACTGCGAGCACTTCGAGAACGCATTCACAGCCCCGTGCATCCAACTCGATTTTCGGCTGTCCAACCAGGGCTCCGTCCGTGTCGTTCCAGAAGCCCATTTCTTCGAGCACTTTGCGCAGCTTGCCCGCCGTGCCTGTTTTGGGGTCGACGAAGCTATGCAGTAACGCTGCATACATTTCCTTGTTTGGCTGCTCTCCTCTGTCTTTGATCAGGACTCTGCAGATATTCATCACCTCGTCCCAGTTGCCCTTTGCGCCCTCATCTCGCGCATGTTCGTAGAGGATATATGTTGGTTGCTGCGCGAGTGCAACATTGTCTCGGGTACCTCGGGGGCGCGAAGGGCGCAGCTTCTCTCCAAACGGGCGGAATCCAGTCGCAGAAGTTCCAGGCTGTGAGAAGAAAGAGTCGTTTGCGGTGAAGAGAGGGTTGGAACTGTTGTAGGCTCGTGATTGACGGCTGCAGTGGGATGCGGCATCTTTTCCCGATGCATGGCCATGTGGCAACCTAGGCCCTCCTCTGGTTAGGTATGGTGTTGCTACAGCATTTGACGGAAATCCCGGACAGAGACATCGCCATAGTCCGTCGTTGACGAATGGGCGGGGTGGCATTGGCGTTGACGGTGTACAGTGCCAAAGTTTCAATGCGGGAGCATGAGATGCAGCATCCGTGCGCCGCCTCGGTTCGGCGCTGCACTACATCATACAGGATCATTAGCTGCATACGAAATCACAGGTAGGAGCTTAGTTTATTACTATATGCACACACGCACTTTTTAAGTGCTTTTCAAATCCCGTACCGAATCGCAAAAGGGTATATACGCCCAAATACCATCCTATCTCATGCATAACCCGTGCCACTCTCCCCATCATATTATGTCGAAACAGCATCCTGCGTAGCGTTTCGTACCCTCCCTAAAGTGCCAAAGAAATAACCGTTGAAATCTTCACAGCCATCTGCTCATCTCCTTACGATTTGCTCCGAAAGAAGCTCCAGTACCTGTACCAGTCAGCTCATGATCGCATGCAAAGAGAGTTAGCACATACCTTTGGTGATATTACGTCCTGGTTCACCAAGTGCTTGCTCAGGATCTTGACAACATCCATTTGCTCCTCGTAGGTCAGTCCGGTGACGGCTGCTTCGATCACTCCACCGACGGTAGTGTGGTGAACAGCGATGAAACTCGAGTAGTAGAAAAATGCAATAGAGCCCATGATGAACTGACAGTCCATGCGATCAGTCATTCCACCGTGACCGGGAATAGAGTCACCAAAGTCCTTAATCTTGAATGTGCGCTTGAGACCAGAAGCGAAGAAGCCACCGAAAGGCGCGATGAGAGACGCAAAAGTTCCGAGCATGATGACGTGGAATTGCACAGGCATGATGCTGAAGGTGCGGGGAATCGGAAGACCCTCGGGAAGGAAGGGAACAGAGTAATCGCGCGCGACGAAGACAGGGTTGGGTCGGCACTCAAGGCCAGACCAGATGTTTGCGCCAAGGTCGTTGACAGGGCAGATGAAGTACTTGTATCGTGCAACAAAGTGGGTAACGAGGACACCCCAGAGAACGGTGAAGAACCAGGCGCCTAGGAAACCTTCCCATGTCTTCTTGGGCGAAATCTGGATGAGGGGTGTCCTTCCAAAGGTGATGCCGCAAAGATAGGCCCAGATGTCGTTGCAGATGACCATGGAGACGGGGAGGATGAACCAGATGAAGCCTTCGAAAATATTGTTGATGACAAAGTGTGCCTGCCCGACGATGAGGAAGAGAGCCATGTGCGTCCAGGCGAACTGGGTGAACTGGAACTTGTAGTGGCCCTTTTGCAGTGAGAAGACGAAGAAGATGAAGCCTGGAGGAGTTAGTTTAGGTGGCATGTACAGGGTTCTAGGACATACCGATAATGTACAGCATAAAGGAGATGAACCTGTGGTGGGTAGCCAGGGGGAGCAGCAGACGGTCAACCATGAGAACATGCTTGAAGTAGTATATGACACTCTCGCCGTAGAGAAAGTACATGGCAGTGCCCAGGAAGTACCAGTTGAGCGACTTGGTGAAGCGCAGGCTGCGGGCCTTGCTGGGAACGTTTGCGATTGCGATGACCTCCTTGAAGGATATGACCTGGACCGCCGTGACGATGATGATTATGAAGAGGTGGCCGGCACCCAGCGCCCAGAAGAAGCCGGCAATCATGACGAGGGTCCATACGGTGCGCGTTATGAAGTTTGCCTTTTTCTTCTCGTACTCGCTCTGGGGGGGTTGCTCGGCGGACTGGCGCGGTCAGCTGGTGGACGGGTAGGCAGAAAAGCAGCAACATACCGGAGGCGTCGTCTCCTCCTTGATGGTGGGACTGCCCGGGTCGCTGAACTCGGACATGCTCTGCGAGGGTCTCCGGGCTCTTCCATTGCTGGCGCTGCGGACCTGGTGGTTGAACTTGACGTCCTTTCTTGGACGCGCCATGGTGGGCGAGGGAGCGGCGGGTTGCGCCGGGTGTGGTGTGGGAGGATAGGGGGCAGCCGGGGGAGGACCGGACTGGAAGGCGCGATGGCGTGAAGGGTGTGTAGGGTGGAGGAAGGCGGGGTGGTGAGGGTCGAGTGTTGGCAGCAAGCTACTAGTCCGACTGACTGGGCAGGTTGTGAAATTGCGGACAAGTAACATCGGGCAGACGTCATGGCCGCCTGCGCTTAGCGACACCCTGCATGTGAATTTCCCGGCCCAACACAGCAAACTACACAACGCGTCGCGCCCCGCATTGCGACCGCTTTGGGACATGCACACGCGGACGCCAGCTGGCAGATGGTCCGATAATGGCTGACGACGACCTGGACGACTTCTCTGACGATGACTTCGACGACCTGCCCGCCAACGCGCTCGACGACCTCGAGGCAAGCGCCATCAGGGCGACACAGCAGCCACAGCAGCAGCAGCTACTGTTTGACCCAGAGGCCGATTCCGACGACTACGGCCTTGAAGATGGCGACGAGGTAGTCAACTTGGACGACGCGTCTGGTCCCCCGCGTGCGTCGCAGGACTACGACTACGCTTACGACTACGACCACAACCAGAATGGAGACGGGCAAACATACCATGGCCAGATGGAAGTGGAAGAGCAGCCACGCCCGTCGCAGGCTGACCCTAACGCGCTACTTCAGCGTATCAAGAAGGTGCGATGCATGCCCCCTCGGTTTCCACTCGTCTCACTAAACATCGCAGTTAGAGCAAGACAAGGCGCGCGAGAGAAGAGAAGCCGACGAGCTGAAAGGGAAGCTACAGACAAAGTCGGGCGAGGCCGACACCCTCCGAAGACGCTACGATGCCGAAAGTCGTCGACACGAGCGCCAGCTGGCCGACCAGCAGCAGGCGCACGGTACTGAACTCGCCAAACTGCGTGCCGAGATGGAGAGGCTGCGCCAGGAGAAGGAGTCGGTACAGACGGACAACATGTTCAATCAGCATGACGCACGAGAGACGAGCATCGCGCGACGGCCTGGGAGAACCATGCCGTCACGGCCAAAGTCGGGTCCGCCCGTCGTCAGTCCAGCCGGCACCCCGAAGAAGGGGCAGAAGACAAGAGGTCCGCTGGGCGATGGCTTCGCTGATGACGATGTTATCATGGCGTCACCGTCCAGGCACGGCGAGAGGCAGAAGACGGCGACACCCAAGCAGGCGGGCAAGAGGAAACGACAGACGATAGACCAGAGCCCCATACCATTGCCTGCGCTGTCGCTGAGCCAGCCACGAAGCCAACCAAAAGAAGAAGAGCCAGCGCCTGTCGCAGCACCTACGCTAGATGTTGGACTACTCGAGCACTTTCGACGCGACGATCAACGATTCACCCTTCTTCATCGTCTGCTCTCACACACGTCCTCGAATGGCACCGATCGCATACTCGAAGCACTTACCCTGCATGCATTTCCGTCTGACGTATCCAAGAAGCTGTCTTCGATTGTGTATGATGCACTAGCGAACATAGCCACTGCTGATGTGCACGAGTTAGCGCTACAGATATGTCACATCTTTCTTGATCTATGGAAGCGCTGTCAGACTGAGAAGTACTATGCTCCGATTTCGTTGATCCTGGATGCGCTGCACTTCGTTCTGGCATGTGAACCGACCGAGACTGCGGTCAGCATAGCAGACCGCGTCGTACCGCTCATCATCGCCTCCGTTGATCTTGTAGCCGATCCCATCTCGAAAGCAGCCAAAGGAGGTGAGAAAGCTATTGCCGACCTCTACTCTCCAAAGCAACGGGAAATTGCGTCTCGCATCGACGTCGAGGACTGTCTTGAACTACTGTATCTCGTTGCGAGCAGCTGTCTTTCGTCAGTAGACTCTGAAGCTATAATCCGTTTGTGGCAGGCAATACCCTCGACCTTCGCTATAATGCTCCTTGTCAAAGAGCAGCCACAATCACAGATCATGCTCATGTTGCGCATACTTGATACCTCTGCACTACCTACCTCAGTAGGACCTATAACCACTGCGGATTCTCCTCAAGACAATCAAGCAAACAACGAAGATGCTCTCATCAATCGCCTCACCAATCTTTTCACCGAGATACCCAAGCTCATCCCCGATCCTGCGGCTTCTCCCAGTGCACTTCTAGCACTCTCCGAAGCAGACCTCTGGGACCTCCGCTTTCTCGTCATCTCAGTACTTACACAGTTCTCTGTTCCAGAGTACGGCTCCAGTCGTCTGGCCCAGAATCGTCTTTGCATCGGCCGACTGATCAAGTACCTTGATCATTGCGTTACAAGCCTCTATCGGCATCCCATCTCGCCGACTCAAGACCGGAAAGTCGATTCCATCAATGCTACGATGAAGCTGATCTATCACGTCGCGATGACGAATGCCAACTTCGATGTCAAGAGCAAGTTGGTGAATACGCTGGGCGGGCAGCATGCCTATCTCGTTGCGCTTACCCGCTTGGCGTTCAGCGAGGGACTAGTGCTAGAAGCGGGAATCGAAGACGAGGTCGTGAACATGGCGCATGACATCCTAGATGAGGGACTGAGCATGGAAGAGGGTGATGCTTTTGGAAAAGTGTTTAGTAGTGGAAGCACTGTCTAGACACATCGGGTAGCCATCTTCCGAACATGCGCCGCAGGTGTCAGACATGCAACGCAGCACCCACATCCTCAACTTCCAGTAGTATCACGACTCCGGCGTTTCCCCTACAGGAGCAAGCTCACACATGATTACGACGTCCATTCCTTATAGTTGGCAGCAGGCATAGACATCGACATCTTGTATAACCACTCATCTGGTTCACACATAATTGTATTACTAGGGCTCATGACGGTACTGCATTGGGCGGCGTTTAGGACATTGGAATCAATCATTCATATCCAAACAGCGAATGTCCAACACCATCTTCAACACTAAACATGTTTCTGCACCCATCCCAATACCTTCAGCAGAACCTCATCCCCACACTCATCATGTAACAGCTCATGCCTTCCCCCTGCATAAACACCGAATTCTTTATCCTCACTTCTTATCGCCTGCACAAACCTCTCACTGCCCCTCCAATCACAATACGTATCTGCATTCCCATGCAGCACCATCGTCGGCACAGTCCAATCTCCCACTTTCGCCATGACAGCATCCGTAACATCCACAGCCGTAGCAGCAGTCAAGAAGCAGATTGCCTTCTTCGAAAACAACGGATCAGCCAGATACTTTTCAATCTCAGGTCTACACCGTGTAAGGCCTGAGATGTCGACGTGGCGACCCGGTATAGAAGCTGTTGGCATCGTGCGCGCTGCTACGCCTACCGCTAATCTCGCTGCGTAGGGGAACGGACCTGGGAATGCGGGACCGGTGAGAATTACCCCCTTTGTGTCATTTGAATTCAGTGTTACGCTCCCAGCAGTAATGAGGCCACCGAGCGAATGTCCAAACAGTATCACTGGCTTCCCCAGCTTCACGGCGTGGTCGCGTAGTTCAAGGTGATCAACGACGGCTTTTCCCACGTGAGCTACTGCGCGAACATTACCTGGGGAGGAACCGTGACCCCAAATGTCCATGGCGAAGACGGTGTATCCGGCGGCGAGGAAGTGTGTGATGAGGTTGTGGTGCGAGTGTAGGTACCGGGATGCGTATTCCGCGTAACCGTGCTGTAACACAATAGTTGCGGTTGGTTGGGTGTTGGGTATCCATGTGTGCGCTATTGTGCCTGATGAGAGGGTTATGGTTATATGGTTGAGTCCTTGGTTTGGGTCGGGGTTTGGTGCTGGGGTTGGGGGCATGTTGTCGTGGTGATTTGGAAGAGTGGTAGGTTTCCGATACAATGAAGGGACGTTCAACATGTTGACAATTCAAGTCGGTTCAAACTTTGTCCATATATCAGTCTTGCCTGGCTGGTCGTACGAGACCACTCTGTCGCTTGTCGAACTAGGCTCTCGGTCGTCTTAGGCTTCCGGACTGCCGATTTTGTGGCTGCGTTTTGTCGTTAGACATGGCAGATCATGTCACCATGTTACTATTTGTACAAACGAGCCGAAGTGTTAAAGATATTATCTTCATTGGGGACAGACGCGATGTCTGTTAGAGTGAAGTAGATTCCGCCCATGACAACCACGTGGGGTGGGGCACAATGATGTCTAGACAGCTTTGGGCCTAGCGTGTGGAGCGCCTGCTGCGTCTCTACTCTCTGAAGCTGCAAGTTCAATGTATTGTCTTTCGACACAATCGGGTGGGCTGGTCTATGCAATAAATCCTTGGATCACAACAGGTGTACGGGCACCACCCTCACCTCCCCACTCTTAATGCGTTCTTCCGCGTTCCCTTCGTAATACATCATACCATTAACATGAGCTTCACCAACAAGCTTGTAAGCATCTCCTGGAATGCCAAACTCACTGATGTATCTACGCTTCTCTCCCAGACTGCATCTGCGCAGGACAAAAGGTGTCTTTCCGCCCACCAATATGGCTATGTTATCACCTCGCTTGAGGTTCCAGGGCCCAATGCCGAGTTTCCCTGAGCGTGTGACAAAGAGTTGCCGGTTTACACAGGCATTGTTAACAGCTTGGCTGTATCGCTCAATCCATGCGGCTTCTTCTAACGGGCTATATTTCTTCCCGGGCTTGGTCAGACAGTCTGCAGCAACTGTGCAGGTGAAAGCTATTTTTCGCTCCGGAGCTGCCTCGTCAACAAAATTCGACCACTTTGCCGTGTCCAAAGTAGCTCCAGGTCTGTAAACTCCGGCTACTTCCACTATTTCGTCCATACCCAAGCTGAGAAGAGACAAGACGCCGTATTCAAGGCTGAAATGATATCGCAGGGATGAATTTCCTGAGGCACAGTAAGGTCTCGGTCTTCCAGGTAGTCCATGGAGCGGCCGGCTTTCTTCCACCCCAGCGATATTCAGGCTGTAGTTGCGACACCAACTTGCGCTCCTCAGTTCGGCACCAGCCGCTAATCCTAGTACTCGTAGGTTTCCGTAATAGCGGAGACAAGAGACAGTGAATTGCATGAAAACTTTCTCAGGGGTTATGGTGTAGTCTGCATCCAGAAGCGAAGGTTGTCCAGCCTGCAACAAGCCCATCAAGCTGTATATCTTATCTGGACCAAACGTGGCAGACTGTTCGCGAAACTTTTCGACTAGATCTAGCATGGAAAGTCGAACCTTGGAGTCCTCGTGCAGGCTGGCGCGTAGCGTCTGCACAGCTGATGCGAACGCGATCCCTTGTTGATAGCATATGATGTTGGAGAAGAACATGAAATTGCTGAGCTCTCGCCACGTAACGTTGAGTGAACCCCTTTGCACGCAAACATTCTGACTAACGAACGCCTCTTGAATTACCCACACCCGCTGCCACCACTCGTGGCGCAAGACAGCATCGAGTTCTTCTTTGATACTTTCCACGTGCAATTGTGTTCGGAAGCTGCTCAGTAGCTTCTCCTTCTCGTGAGAAGCCGTATTGCTAATATGAAAGATGGTTCCGAGTACGATAGGAGTCGTAGATGTTGCCTCGCCAAACCATATGATCGTTCTGGAAGCCTTACTATAAATATCGCGCATCATCTGCACTTGTGATCCTCTTTCGACAGTATTGGATTTATCAATACACATTGCGTCAATCCAAAGAAAACGATCGCGTTCGGTAAGGCGAAGCTCTCGAAGTGCCGTAAAAAGGTTGTGCGTGATCAAAAAAGGCTTTTCGTTGACCTGAACTTTGTAACGCTTTACAGACACACCCCAAACATAGCTCAATGCCTCGAATTCGAGATTGTTCAAGGGGCCAGTAACTAGCTCACATTTAATGGCATCATTGTTCTCTCCACTCTTGAGACGGACGACTCGAATGCTTCTAGAATCAATCGCAAGCGGAGAATAGGCGTCCGAGTTCTTTTGCAAGATCCTGCGAAGCTGTCTAGGATATATGACCTCGAATAGCGGGTATCTGTATGTCGAAACCCAAATAACAAAGCCGACCGAAAGCAGTGATTGTCGAAAAAGTCGGACAGGGATGTTAATAGTAAGGAGAAGCAGACTCCACCCGATATATACCATCCACATGGAATAAAACTTAATGGTTCCGTATGCTAAATATGGGCATGTCAATGCCAGAAAGACGAGTCTCGATGTCCATGAAAGTGTAGACATCGCTTCGGGTAACCCTCGCCAACCTTGCATCATTGTGGGATGGAAAGACAGCACCCACATACTGCGAGTAGCCTGGAATCTCCGTAGCAGATCTTTCGAGAAGGCTGAAAGACTGCTACTGTCTCGATCCGAGCTAAAGTGATAGATCGAGTCAAAGATAACGTACGGCGTAATCCTGGTGCCGACTGGACAACGCTCCCAGAATGTTTTGTCCATTCTTCTTATGATCCATGACATGGCTTTGATCGGATAGGTTACAATTTCTTGAGTAAGGTGTGCGAAAACAGTTGTACAGTGGTTCGGTCGAGACACTCTTTCGTGTTCTGCGTTCGGGGACGCGGTAATTTTGTTGTGAAAGTCGTAGTCGGACGTTTTGGACGCGGAAGTTTTGCACGAAGCAGTCGACATTCTAAAAATATTGACGGTAGTAGATCCACTCGTCGACTATCTGCATTGCTTTATAGGTTGAGGGCGCGATAAATCCCCAGCGGGTACAAAAGCAACAAGAATGAAGTCTAGGCATCTACAGCAAAGGCCCGTACTGTGGTTCGAGCAAGCTCACATCAAAAACTTTATTTGTTAGGTTGTCCGTCTCAGGTTGCTCGAAGATGGTGGGTGTGCTGCGCCCCCCTCGGCATCCAGGCATACTACCCACCACGTCGCCGCCAACATAAGCCGCCACTGACGCACTGGGTCTGCACGCTTAGCGCAGGAAAACTCACTTCTTTCAACCGCATTTATTCTATAGCGATTGCGATGAGAGAGAGAGTGTGTGTGTAGAAAGACCACAAGGAAAGAGCTTCGCTAACATTACAACGTAAGGGCTATGGCCTGATCGTGCTCGGATATGTATTTATAGATATAAGGCGTGCCGCATTGCTCGCTCCATGCAAGGCCTGAGATTATCGTTTCAGCATTGGTGTGAAATCCCGTTGCTATGAGCAAAATATGCATCGCATGCTGGATCGAATGTTTGGAGGCCTTCCACTTTCTTGAGGTAACATGGGATTGCCCGGTGAAAACTGTATGACAACATTCATGGATCTTATATCAAATTGAAAATCGTTGGAAACAGTCGCTTTTGACCTCTTCTGATGTTATCCCTCATTCATAAGATTTTACAACAAGAGTCCTCCAATCACGCCAGCAACAACAGTAAGAAGGCCACCACCGACAACAGCATTAGCATCCGCAGCGCCCGTAGACTCAACCACAGAGCCTGAGCCAGTTGGGCTGACACTTCCAGAACCAACTGCAACACCAGTGCTTGCAACAGATTCCAGCTTGGAGCCAGACATGCTGTGTGAGCTCTTCATCGTAGCAGAGGACTCTGCAGCCTCTGTGGTAGTGGTCTCCGCTTGAGCGTTAAGCTTGTCCGCACCAGCTGTGACCACTAAGCCAAACGTGCTAACCATATCGGCGTCATATGTCGTCGTGCTGGTGCCGGGGAAGTTGGCTTCGGAACCACTAGCACTTTCCTTGCAAACCGCGCTCTCAGCAACCACGCAGTCCATCGTAGCGGTGAAGTCCGAGTCCGGGCTTGGATTTCCCATATTGATGTTGTAAGTCGAAGGTCCGACAACGAGAGTTTGAGCAGGGAAGAGACCACAATCGAGAGATTCAGGAGCGCAGGCGAGTGAAAGAGTAGTGGCGGTGGGATTCGCCGTAATGACGGAAGCGTAGAAGTCGGTAAAGACGGACGGGGCGTCAGTGGAGCCGATACCAATCCATGGGACTGAGATGGTTGTTGAAGCCTTTTGAGCAGCAACTAGACTGATGAGGGAGGCAAAAATATATCTTGAAGTCATGATGATATGTTGGTAGTATGTAAGTTTTAACGAGAGTAGTTACTGATGCAGCGCACAGATCAAAACGAGCGACTTGGTTGGCAGAATGAGCGACGAAGAGCGATGCTTACCATTGACTTGCAGATGCGGCTTCTTAAATATAAGACTTTCGCGAAGTTGTACAAGCTATCATGAATCTAGCTCTTTGCCGGTTGTGGCGTTCTAAAGGGGCTGGCGCCTGATGTTTAGCGGCCCTGAAAATTTCCCCCTCCCGTGGACGCCTACAACACGCCAATTACCGTGCTCAAAAGACCATTAGGATCGTGAGCTATCAGGCGAAGCCGGGCCGTGCGGCCATTGTACGCCTGGTGCGACCCACTGGCTGTGCAGAAGCAATGCATGCCTGCCTACTTGGACGTACATGAGATGCGACGTGAAAAGACCGGGCAAGGTTCGTGCGCGATCATTCAACATGTTCGTTCTTTTGGGCTATGTCCGACTCGGTCCAGAAGGTTATCCCACCAAGTAAAGTATGGCTCGTAGCCTCCGCCGCCTCGTGCATGATGAAGACTATGCTTCCGCGCACCACCGCCCCAACCCTTGGGTAGAATCTTCTCATAACCCCATGGCAGATCGAGTCCTGAATGTAGTTCGACTAGCAGCCAGACAAATATAGGCACAAACAACGTTCGTGTGAAGACATGACTCTTGATTATATTTAGGCTGAAGTTGGCCAGCAGCACCAAGCCCAGACGCTCAAAGATGTGCAGCTGATTCGTGATCTGGGGGTGTATCTCGGCGTGTCGATGATGTGGAGCGTGCCACCGCTTGATTACAGGTATGACGTGTAGCGAGAAGTGGAAGAGGAAGAAGAGGGCGTCGTAGAGGAAGAAGCTTGCGGCAAGCTCGAGGGCAACTCGTCGACTTGAAGGGGGGAGGTCCGGTAAAGCACGTTGTGTTTGCAGCGGCGAAGAAATCGTCATATTATGCAGGGTCGGCATTAGAAAGGTACTGCGATATGTTGAGGAGGAGTTGTTCGCAGCGATTGCAGCGGCTGCGGCGTGATAGTTGCCCGACTCAAGCATCGCCGTGAGCGGTACATCTGCAAACTTCTTGATCATGGTCAGATCCATGAGCAGCAACGGCGTCATGTACGTGGCGGCCTCACCCCATCGCCGCGAAGGTCGTCGCATGCCGTGTGGTTTCTTCACGTCTTCCCCGTTCTTGCCCTCCTGAACGCCAAACCTCCATTGCGGGTTTCGCAGGAAGACGACTGTCATAGAAACTTCGATCGCTGCATACAGAATGACGGTCCAGATGGTCTCGAAGGTCGAGAGGCGGTACACAGGATTCTGTATCAGCCATTGCCACAAAGGCGTAAGGACAGGCTGATACACGGCTGGGAAACCGACAGCAGAAAAGAACAGAGCTCCTAGGACGGTTCGGTACGTTGAAGCCATAGATTGTATTATTTCAAGCGACGAAGAGCTCCATTGTGTCTATCATTGTTCTGATAATTGCCTTCGGTAGGCGTTGTCTGGGCATTCACTCTTGACGTCATCTGGATTGGAATCGGAATGGTTCCGACGGGACTCCAGTCTCTCGCCTGAACAACGACTATCGTTCTACGTTGAACTGGTACCTACAACAGCCATGCTGGACATACAGCTTCGACCAATCAAAGACACGTTGTTCGATTCTATCACGCATCTCGTCCCCTGCTCTCTTTCCCCGCTCGCCATCACCATTCTCGCCTTTTTCTCTGGTGTCATTTCTTGCATCTACGCCGCCTCCAACAACATCCTGTTGAGCACCACATTTTGGGCGCTCAACAGAGCACTGGATTGTCTCGATGGAGCCGTCGCCCGAAAACGTAATCAGTCTTCAGATCTTGGTGGTTACTTCGACCTTCTGGGCGATTTCATTGTCTATTCAGCCATCCCAATAAGCTGCGCCTTAGCACAGAACGAGAACTTTAATGCGAGGAGGATTTGGTTCTCAGTGGCTGTCTTGGAAGCCTCTTTCCATGTCAACAACTTTGTCTTGTTCTACATAGGCGCCATCCTGGAGAAGCGTAAAGGCAGTGGCAGAGGTGAAAATACGACCAGGGTCAAAGAGCTGACCAGCGTCGCAATGCGACCAGCACTCATCGAAGGAACTGAAAGTGCAGTTTTCTTCACGGTCATGCTCGTATACCCCTGCTACTTGCAACAACTGTCTTGGACAATGGCTCTTCTAGTGTGCTTGGGTATCGCTCAACGAACAAAGTGGCTGGTGGAATCGCTTGGTTAGACAAACAAACAAGCTACAAAGATGAAGAGGGCCTTTCCTGCTTTACGATACCTTTCTCGCGCAGTCGCGAGATAACACTTCGTGCATCTCCTTTGCACGCTGCAAGCTCTGAGTTGGTCATCACCTCCCTAAGGCTACCGCTGGCTCCTTTCGATATAATGGTCGGGTAGCGGATGGTATTGGATTCGACGAAATCCTTTACCTACATAAATTTAGTGTGCAAGCTCAAGAGCGTTGCATCTTTCATAACAGTCACGTACCTCATCAGACAGCTCATCCCGGTGCCACTGGACAATCTTGTAGCCAGACTCGGCTTCGATCACCCTCTTTGCCTCAAGCCATGTTGGTGTCTCCTTTAGTGACAAACCGCCATGTGTGATATCGCCTGGTTATATCAGCATACTGTATTTTCTGTTAAACGCCGTAGTAAGTGAAGCGTACAGGCTGCACAAGCTGGATTCTCCTCAGTAGAATGGCAAATCTTTCGATATCCATATCGCAGCTTGCCAACGATGGATGCGTCGGCATTGTATAGGACATAAAGTGTACCTGACATCCTCGAAAACGCCATGTATTGAGAACCGTGAGATGATAGGCAAACCGATGTCAAGCCTACAGGTGGTTGGGATGCAATGATCGATGACGTATACGCCGCACGGACCTTGAGTGTCTGTCAGCCGACTGGTCTTCTCAGCAAACCACCGAAGTCATCAACCTGGCCGTCAATACTTTCCTGAGCCTATAATCGACGTAAATTTCATCCTCTTCAACCAACGGATCGAACTCCCCTTCAATCCAATCTTTGGCCAGACCTATGTAATGCCCTCAGATCCTGTCAATCTCAACAAGGCCTTCTCAGCAGCGCATGCTACGACAACTTCCATCGCTGCATTACTGTTGTTACGATATGCATCATGGCCAGTACTTCCGCCGAGGAGCGCATCTACACAGGACACGAATGAGAAGGAGCAGCACCTAGACGACACGCAAAATCCCATGATCAATGGCTACAATCGTATGGCTAACGCGCTGACCGCATGGGAAACGGTATACCTACTATACGATACCTACGCTATGGTTCGCACATATCGCATGAAAAACCGATTGTCATTTCGTGCTGCTTTGGGCACTGCGGCTCGCTCGTCACCTGTCGCTTTCGCCCATCATGTGTTGCTCTCATCCGCATTCCTCGTATTGCAAGCATATATTGCAGCGGGCAAAGAAAAAGGGATGTGGGTGATCACCGCATTCTTGCTAATGAATGGCAGTACACCATTGATGCATGCTCGATGGTGGAATCGGCAACAGACAGGAACATCAAATACTGCAATCGATGTTGCTTTTTTGACTACGTTCGCTGCTTCAAGATTTGGTGTTGTTGTTTGGATCTTGACAAAGTACGGTCAAAATCATGGTCTCGGCCCATGGCAATCATATACAATGTTGAGGAAACGATGTCAAATCGGGACTGCTATGCTAGTAGGGGTGAATGGTCTTTGGTGGACCATGCTGGCTGTCAATGTAGTAAAGAGGAACATCAAACGACGACTATATTGATATTATCTCATGTGGAACTACGCGATACTCGAATCATGATAGGCTCCGAGGGTCTTTGCGTGGGCAACTGCTTCATATGCTGAGCCCAATCCTCTGGCCTCACCGAATGGTTTGGTTCCCACCCCAGCCAACCGCGCACCCCACGCGATGCAACGTTGCCATGTATACCGATCCCGAGACGCACGAATGTCTCTGCTACAACCAGAGCAATCTCACGAATCGCGTCGCGACCCAAACATGTCTTTGGACCCGCCCCGAAAGCTACACCGGGCGGTACACTTTCGTCCAGATATCGGTTCGCGTCGAACACATCCCAAGACGATCCATAAGCTGTTGGATCGCGGCCACTGCCCACGAAGTAGAGCCAGCAGTCCCACCCTTTTGGTATCTTTATGTCAGCTTGGTCTCCTGGTGATGAGATGATGTTATCTCTTGTGGACCGTCTCATGATGCCTACAATTGGTGGGCTAAGTCGCTCTGTTTCCATGAGTATGGCGCGTAAGCGTAGCGAAGTTTTATCAGGATCACCTTCACTAGCCAAAGACTCTGCTAGCGACTGACCATCATTTGTTTGGTACAGGAACAGGTTCAACAGCAAAGCTGTCAAGAGAGACGCCAGCGCTTTGACTGCAAGGCTGCTCGTGAAAAGGACAGAGTGCTTTGCTACATCCTCCAATTCGTTGTCATCTGCAGTAGCAAATGGGCACGCCCTTTTTTCCTCCTTCAGATGCTGCGAGATTCTTGCTTGCAGCTTTCTGTTCGCCTCTTTGCCCTTCTTGCGAGGTGAATGCCAGAAGCCTGTGTTGACGGTCACCGGGAACAACGAGAACTGGCCTCGAAGTAAGTCCTCTTGCAAACTTTCTATCGTATCAAACAAACTGCTATTGCTGCCGAGGTCCAGAAATGTTCCAAGCAAGATCTTCCACGAAAGCGTCTTCAAGGACTCGTACATGTCGATTTCTGATATTGAAGGTTCAGAGAAATGCTGATCAGTGTGCAAACCCACTACAGAACGGAGCATCTCTTTCAAATCTTTCATTCTTGCTTCCCATGTCTGACGCATGGAAGCATGTTTCTCACCATCTGTCAGTAACAAGTTCGGTGACGGAAAGAATGGTGCCATCAGCTCAGAGTACGCGCCACAGGCTTCATACCCTGCCGCATCCTGGGCGAGAACTTGATGGATCTGCGCATATGAAGAAACAATAGCGACATTGCGATTCAGCACTTTCGCTCGAACTATCGCCCGGTTCTCCACAGCTTCTGGGTATTCTTTCTGGAAGGCGAGGATGCGCGATGTGATGAATGACTCCGGCGAGTTGTGAAAGGAAAAGCTCTCGGCAAACCCTCGCAGTATCGAGGAGCTACCTAGAGGAAGTTGTGGTTCTGGCTTAGACATCATGAGCTTTGTAATTGGCCACTGAGTCCAGACTGCGGCAACGCTTGACCCCATACCACGACGGTTGTATCGGCTGCGGGGTGTTGTGGTTGTTACGTCATCGACTTTGCGCCACGGCTTGGTAGCTACAAAGTCTATACATGATCTCTCAATATCTATGAAAAGTGTTCGCGTGTTACGAACGTTGCACCATGGCATTCGACACCAAACAACCCTACGATCATGCAACAAAAGGTCCTCCCGAAGATGACGTGATACCTTCCGCGCATCCAATTACCCCGAAACGGCCACTACTCTACAACATATACGCGTATATCTGCATCCTACTCTTATTAGTCAACTATTTTCTCGCCCAGTACGACAAGTTCATATTATCATATTTCCAGACTTCTGTACTAGCTGATCTTTCACTGAGCTCCACACAATATGGGCTCCTCTCCGGGTATGCAACAGGGATTGTCTACGCTATTCTCGCTTTACCTATCGCTTTCCTCTCCGACTACACGTCGGCTCGTGTATGGGTCTTATGTGTCACGGCAGCATGGTGGAGCTTATGTGTAATTTTTCAGTCTCTAGCGAACAATTTTGGTCAGTTGTTTTGCGCCAGACTTGGAATGGGTATAGGGCAGGCGAGCGTTGAGGCAATATCTATCAGCCTCATCAGCGACTTGGTGGGATGGAGAAATGTATTCATTGGAGAGAGCATACTCTATGTGGGAGTATACATTGGCGAAGCCATCAGCGGTCAAATCGCCACTGCCTTTACAGAGACTGGTACAAGCTGGCGCATTGCCTTGCGAGCGATCGGTATCACGGGATGTGTCGTCGCAGTACTATTACGAATATTTCTGCAGGAACCAAAGAGAAGAGCAAGCCTGGTGCAAATGAGCAGAGAACATCGTAACAACAACGTGAGCATGGAGTTCACAGATGTACCAACCTGCTCTCGAGGCATTTCAAGACTTCAGGCCGCCAAGTCTGATTTAGTTGCTACCTTCACTTACATTCTGCATATGAACTCATTCTGGCTTCTTGTCCTCTCGGCTGGCTTCCGTCAACTGAGCGGCAATGTCTTCGGATATTACATGCCCAGCTACCTCGGCGACACATACCCTTCACACACCGAGATCTTCTCCCGCTATGGCATCATCGTCGGTGTCGTAGGATCAGTCGCAGTGCTAAGTGGTGGCATCCTCACGTCGGTGCTATGGCCACGTACCCAGTTAACACCAGTTTACCTGACCGGCATCGGAGGCATGATAAGCGCGCTCTTCGTCCTCCTCATGGTCTTCTCGCGCGATATCGCCGACGGCTCAGAAGACCGAGGCATCAAGATTCTGTACGGCGTCATGAGTCTTGCGTATGTCACTGCAGAACTATGGCTAGGCTGCCTCTTTGCGCTCATTGCGTTGCTTCTTCCACCGCGCTACAAGACGTTTGGTCTTGCCATTTGGGGCAGCGTACAAGTACTCATCTATTCGTCAGGTCCACAGATCATCGGTCTAGCATTGATGAACGAGGAAACAGCAAGTGAGAGCTACAGGAAGGCTACGCAATTGTGCTTGGCAATCATTATCCCTGTTGGATATTGGCTTGCCGGTGCCGGATTCTTACTCTCCATACCATTGGTGAAGAAAGACTTGAGAGAAGAATTTGTATTGGGGAGGTTGAGTGGAAGAAGGAAGATTGGATCAGCCATCTTTGCTGGAGTATTGGCAGTTGTAGTCATAACATTGTTTGTTGTGAGTTTGGTGTATCAGGCGTGAATGCCCTCGTTGGTATATACATGTAGCAGATCAATAGTGATCAAATACTCCCAGTAGGTTTTTTTTGCATGTGATTCGGAGCTTACTCTCATCGCCTACTTGAAAGATAACCCCAAGAGATCTTCAATGCCGGCATAGAGTGGGCAAGCGTAATCCGCCTCAAGCAATGGCCGGACGGTCACCCCACTACTGCCATCCTTTCCTAATACGCCCAGTTCCTTCCCAAGCGCACTGCCAACCTTTGGCCATCCTACGCCTCCAGCGGGGTTCTTTGCAAAGTTCGCCCATGTTTTTTGCATGAAAGCACTGAGTTGAATCTGCTGTTGCGTTGCAGTGCCAAACTGGTTCGAAAGCGGATACGTGCCAAAGACCTCCGGAATCTCGCTTGTGTGGTATGCACCTGGATTGGGGAAGATACCAATAGAAGGGAAAACAGGGGTGAATAGATACCGGTAAGTTGTGCGTCCGGATATGGCGAGGTAATTTGCTAGCCTACCAGTCGTGCATGTGAAGACTAGATCTGTTCCAAGCCTATCGGCTACTTCGTACAGATCGGTGATACCTTGGGCGGCATATACGGCGATGATGGAGTCGCGAACAGCTTTTGACGTGATGTTATATTGATCAAAGAAGCTGTCTACAGCGGCGGTACCGTCGGTCAAGCCGGCCACGGCTAGGAAGACACGTGCTTCATTGAGGTTAGATCCTAGCATCGTCGGCACATTGGCGAACTTCCCAGTGGATATGCTCAGTCTGACATCAGGTGTCGAGGTGCCATCGTTATTGACTGGTGGAAAAGAAAGCGATTGCGACTCAATATACGCTTTGATATCCACTGCAGGTACCTTGCGAAGACAATCAATGTTCGCGCAGCCGAAGTTTAGCAATACCTGCTTATAGTTTACCAGGCCATTTCCAGGGAGTACCGCATTTTGAGACTCAAGTATGGCCGACGAGAAAGGTAGTGGGTTCGGTGGGTTGGCTAGCAATTGCTTAACTGATTCGCCGCCTGCGGATTCGCCGAAAATCATCACACGATTTGGATCACCTCCAAACTGAGCAATGTTCTCTTGTACCCATTGCAATGCGAATCTTTGATCCAAGAAACCAGCGTTTTGAGATCCAAAGGGCACTTCGGGTGAGTTGGAGAAACCGAAGACTGAGATTGAACGTGTTAGCCACTGACTATCGGAACGTAAGAGGACAAAGAGACCTACTATTCGTGCGGTAGTTGATAGTGACTACAACAACGTCTTCATTGATCGCGAGAGAACTTCCATCGTAGTATGCTAGTCCGCCAGTACCAAAAGCGAGGTTACCCTGCACTGATCAATATCGTTGCAGGAAATAGAAAAAAGGACAACTCTTACCCCGAAAAGCCAAAACATCACTGCCTTTTTGCTGGAAGCCGTAACTCCTGGAGGCGTATATACGTTGAGGTACAAGCAGTCCTCACTCTCCTCAGGTGGTGGATAGGTGGGGTTGTTGAAGTACTCCATAGTTCTGGCACGAATGTCGCCAGTACCTGAGAACTGCTGAATGCATGCTGGCTTGATATTTTGGGCTTGCAGAGGGGTAGACCATGGTGTTGCTGCTTCTGGAGGAGAGAAGCGTACAGGAGGCGACTTCGCGAAAGGTACCCCCAAATAGGCGTTGGCTGAGGCTGTCAACGATGGCTGGTTTGTAGGCTTGGTAGTAGTTCCTATGACAACGCCTGAGGCCAGCGTGACCGTCGGCTCATTATCGACCGGTGCTGAGACGACAGTGGTAATAAACGAGCATAGTAGAAGCGCCTTTCCCAATAATGAAGGGACGTGCAAAGCCATATTGCAGATGACAGAAGACTGACAGTCAACCTCGAAAGAATTGTAAGAGGTATAAATCTGCTTGATTACTCGACTTCATGATGCGTTACGTCTTATACTGCAATGTGACAACCCACTAAAGGAATTAGAATAAGGTACTAAGCTAAGAGCTCTTTTCGATAGTGTATCTTGCATCGGTGTTTGAATGCGGATCATCATGGGTTATCGTTTAGCCTCGTTAGAGTTGCCTGACTGCAAAAGCAAGATCCAAATTCCTGGAAAGGAGCGCCATCCGCGACTCGAATGAGAAAGGAAGCAAGGGCAGGGAGTTTGCTAATGATCCTTTGTGTGGCTCTTCCGGACAGTGTCACTCGTCTGTGACGGATGTCCGAAGTTAGAGCGGCTTGGGATCGACGGATGGCGTAAATAGACGCGAGAGCCAGCCTCCTTTTTGACAGACTGAGTCGGTCTATAAGCTAGCTGACCGGGATGTTGATCACCCGGGGATGTTGATCACTCACAAATCTCAGCACTCCCACACAAAACACGTGTTATCTCTCCACGTACTCAACCAAAATGGGCGACCGTGAAGCAGCTAT